>NC_056737.1:1757773222-1757793222 GCF_019279795.1 Protopterus annectens | reverse complement strand
ACGGGTGACAGCTTCTGTCTGTGCCCACTCCCGGGGGGGGGGTGAGCCCCATCCCCTGAGGCGGTTCCACCCAAAGGTATTGCAGGACCAATGGATGAGGAGGTCCTGGGTTGGGCCCCAGATGTGCTGTTGCCTGGTGCCATGGCCAGCTGAAGTGGGACAGGTGGGTCTGCTGCAACCCACATTCCCATACGTACTATGGTGTTTATGGTGTATCAACATATATGGCCTAGTTATAGTCAACACATTCCAGGGTTAGGTATAACAGCATGCATAGATATTCCCATTAACCCAGACACCAGATACAGAACAGTTGCATAGCAAATGGAACACATGCATATATGGGACCACTATGGTAATAACAACAGCATGCAGGTACATTGATGGCATCATGCCACCAATGTTGGAGTAATTCAACATAGCACATGCATGGAAACAGATTTAAATAATTATCAACCAATAGGACATATGTCACAACAGAACAGTAAAGTCATCACATACCGGTTGAGGTGGGTATTTAGTTTATTGTTGGAGATATGGTGTGAGGGAGAGAAAGATGTCAATTAACAACTAGTATATTCCTGTAGTTCACATTACTTTTCTAGTCAGTGCTGTTATCTGTACCTTACAAGTATTATTACACTACCCTATTGCCTTAGTTTGGACAGTGATATGGCTGTCGTCATCTTTATACATGAACTGGCTGTACCTGCAGTATACACCTCTTTCCTGGTATACCTGTGGTATAAATGTTTGTTAACACTAACTGTTTCTACACATACTCCCAGATTCCAGGTTGATGTTGTGCACATACCTGTCCATCTGTTTCTGCACAGTGTCTGGCCATGTCTTGACCACATGCAGGTGAACCAGGACATATCTAGACTATTGCCCTCTTCAACCTTTAATGACTTACAACACTCTTATACAGGCTTTCCTACACAGTTATATTATGTAGCACAGTGTGGGTGACAGTGATCAGTGATACCTTATTATTCAGAGCAACTGCAACACTCACAATTTCATACAATACCAGAGTAAACAGTACCAGTACAGGATATCAAGCTTTTTATTTATTATCACAGTGGTCATATCTGACGTACCTGTGGGAGCAATGTTTGTTAGCACTACCTGAAATTTGCCACACAACGTACCAGATTACACATTAGTATTATGCACATACATCTCACTCTATTACTGTGCACACTCTGGTCACAGCTTGACAACATGGGGGTGTAGATAGGACATACTTGGCTTGTTACTCTCATAACAGTTTTGGGAGTTGCTAGTGACAGGTGTGTTCTCATATATGTGTGACAATCAGTTGTATTCCCTGTTTTCTGCCTAAACATCTGAGATCATCCCACTGACTTCCCAGGGGGACAGGGTGACAGGCAGCAGATATGGGCCCGTATACTGGACATTCTGGTCTTATCTGTACAGTTGTGGGGTATGATTCTGTATGCAGCTTACTTCCACTCCCGGGATTCAGAACATGGCTGTGTCTGCTAAAACTAAAATATTGTCCATCACAGTTGTGTGTGCTATATAGATATTGCTGTATATCTCCTATCTGCTTTCTGTCTTATAATTCTCCTGTGGTTTTACATTCTGACCTTGTATTACAACACTCTTATACAGGATTTCCTAGACAGTTATATTTTGTAGGACAGTGTGGGTGACAGTGATGAGTAATACCTTATTATTCAGAGCAACTGCATCAGTCACAATGCCATACAATACAGAAGTAAACAGTACCAGTACAGGGTATCATTCTTTTATTTCTGGGCACAGTGTTTGTATCTGACAGACTTGCGGGAACAATGTTTGTTAGCACTACCTGAATGTTGCCACACACAGTACCAGATTCCACATTACTATTATGCACATACATCTCACTCTATTACTGTACACACTCTGGTCACAGCTTGACAACATGGGGGTATGAATGGGACATACGTGGCTTATTACTCTCATATGACTTTGGGGAGTTGCTAGTGTATCAGCTTTGTTCTCATAGATGTGTGTCAATCAGTTGTATTTCCTGTTTGCTGCCTATACGTCTGGGATCATCCCACTGATTTCCCAGGGGGTCAGGGGGACAGACAGCAGATATGGGCCACTTTACTGGACATTCTGGACGTATCTGTACAGTTGTGTGGTATGATTCTGTATGCAGACGACTACCACTGCCAGGATTCGAACCATGGCTGCATGTGCTAAAAATACAACAGTTCACGTCTCAGTTTTGTGTGCTATTTGGATTTTGTTGTCAACCTTTTCACTGTTTTCTGCCTATGTGTCTCTCAGTTGTACTAAATGACCTCTGGGGATTACACCAGTCATATACAGACATTCCTACACATTTTATTTATGTTGCACAGTGTGAGTAACAGTGCTTAATACAACAGTACTATTAACTGATTGCAAATCTACATTACCATATGATACCAGGGTATAGACATGCAGTCCAGCAGTTAGACCTTTACTGTCAGGCTATTATGCTTTTATTTACATACAAACTATATGAGACTCTTCCTGCCATATTCCCCAATGTATGCTGTACTTGCCTTAAACAATACAGATTTTATACTGGCAATTACCTTACTAATGCTTTTAGATTTATTTCCTATGACAGTACATGCGGCACGTTGCAACCTCTCCAGGCGACAGCCATGGGCTTTCTGGTTTACAGCCCGCTCACTTGCCGCTGTGAAGGACATAAGAGGAATATTTAGTTATACCTATCCATAATATACATAAGCTGGTAATTATTACACACATAGTGGAGTGATACTTACACACAGCTGGAACAGCCCCTGCCATCCTAGCCTCTTGGATCCACTGCTCCAAGAGGTCCCCCTTATGCTGCTTCAGGTTGGCATAGTGATGCCTGACCTGCTCACCAGTTCTGAGGAATGCCAGTGGCACTGGTGAGGTCAAAGGGTGAGATGGTACCAGGTTTCTGCCTTATATTAGGAACCCTGGTACTGGCCTTGCAGCAGTCTCTGCTCATGGTCTTTGATAAGGAGTCCTGCCATGACTCCGGACTCCTGGATGCCTCAGAGCGGTGCCCGGAAGCGCATTCCATCTCCCCTTACTACCATGGTGCCAGCAAGGGGAAGCTACAACCAGTTATGAAATTTAGTCCTGCCTGTTTGGTTTTAAGTAGGGCTGAATTCCCGCACTTTGCCAAGATTGGCCAGTTTTGAAAAGGCTAAGCTATAGGCAAACCTGCTTATCTAAGGTTGGCATTGTTTAAAGGGGTATACCACTGGGCACATTGAGTTAGCTGGCCTAAACATTGCTTAAACCTCCTAAGCTGGCCTGTGTAATGCTTAGCATTGCTTAAATTTGACTTTACATTATATTTGCTTTTTGGCATTGATTTATTATTCATTACATCATATATATATATATATATATATATATATATATATATATATATAAATGTAAATTATAAATGTAAATAAATGTACCGCTTATGTAGAGGACCTTGCTTTATGCATGAATTGTGAATATATTTAGTCGGATATCATATTTACCATATTAGAATGGTTAATATATATTCCAAAAATGATTAGCAAATACAGAATAGCAAATAAACTCGATGTTTTGTGAACCCCTTAATTTTCTCCCTTATGACATTTTTTTTCCATATGAACATATGTATTCTGTTGAAAGATGGAAAAAAAAGAACTCTTAAAAATCCAGGGCAATAAGAAGAGAATAGACTCATTCTAATATAGAAAGCATTGTACATGTATGTTGACAACAGATGTTTCTGTATTATATTTGAATGCAATGCTTTTTCTAAACATAGTTTTATGAGTTTTATGATTTTAAATCATAGTTTAAAATTTTGGAAGATCAACAGTTTGGTCAAAGAGGTGTCTTCGCTGGAATATATTGTCTTTTTAGCATTTTATAGGGGATGAATTTTAGAATTAAATTGAAATATCCAGAGGTGCACAAGGAAAATGTTATTTGGGACTGCTATATTTGGGGGTTGGTACAAAACTTCTAGGCCCCTAATCATCTTTTAACTGGATGTACACATTCTTCCAGTTATGCCAAAACATCCATGGCCTCAGCACTGGAAACAGTATCTTATAATGAGTTTAGTGGAATTTAAGGTGGGGGTCCATTTTTATTTGTATTTATTTATTTATTTATTTAATTTTACAAGTAAATGGCTCATGGAAAGTGATCAAGAAAGGATAGTCAGATAGTGTGGATACAGCATCTGTTTTTTTGCCAGTTAAAAGAAAGAGGGTGTTTCAAAGGGCTAAAAAGGTTAAAGACCAAGTAATCTTATCTCAACTTAAAAAATAGGTTGCAGACACGCTACAATCAAAAGATTTTCTGGAAGTTTTACAGGCCATTAAGCAGGTGGAGGAAAAACATGAGTAGCTATATTATGTTCTAATAATGGGGAAATATGCAGAAAAGGCATAAAAGTAAATTCTCAGGACAGAAAGATCATGTGGAAAAGCAAGATAAGGGAGACAAAACTATCTACTGAAAGTCTATAGGCATCTAATAAGAATAGTCTCACTTTTTAAATGGTTGTTCAGTTGTTGCAGAGAATTTATCTTTCACAAACACATCTGAATCTTAGGAGATGATTTCAGTATCAACAATGATATTCAAGTAGACAGACTACATGGGGAAAAAAAGAGTCTATTTAAAAGCTAAAAAATAAATACAGGATAAATCAGAATCAGAAGATGTCTGAATCACTATAATAATCATACGTTCAGTTACACCTTCCTAAGAAAGGAAGAAATCAAGGGAAATAGGCTGGACTGTTTCTTGATCCTTGCTGTAGATGTAAGTGTAGTGAAAGATTATTATCTTAGAAAAAATATATTTTAGATAATGCAATTCTAAAGATGGATCTTAGTTTTAAAGATAAGGTTAAACAATGTAGCTAGAGATAGTCACATATGAATGGTGATCTGTAGAAAAAAATAATATTAAGGAGTTGGCAACATGAATGTTACTTGACAAAACATAGAAGACAGGGGAACTAGTATAATATGGTATGATGTAGTGAATGTGGCATCACAAGCACAGCTAATGGCAGTGAAAGTTTAGCAAATGCATTCATTGTTCAATACTATAGCAAAATAAGATAGACTACAAATGCTAGAAAGTGAATTAACAGAAGCTGTGAAGGGCAATGACAAAAATCATTAGAACATAAATATATCAAAATGTGAATTAGAATGGATGACTATTACAGAACCTGAAGCTGAATGAATGAGTATGTGACTTGAAGAGGAGAATAATCTGTAATAAGAGCATTCTGGGGAAAAACAACAAATGGCATAAATAATAGATGCTGATGAGAAAGTACCTCCTGTTCAACTGAGATCGAAGAAAGTTTTAGGGACTGCAATGAACATCGACTCAAATTAATATAGTGGCAGGGGTACCAAAGGGAATGGATGGAGGAAGGTGGGAATGATCAGCTGACAGCAGATTGCCCATCCTTATGGAGGGAGGCAGCTCGAATCATCACACCAGTAATACCTGCAGTAATGTTGATATGTCAGCACAGCGTGAATATCCTAAAGTGCCAGTTCTACACATAGAGTGAAGGTCAGTCAGGACTTTGTTCATGAACCTCCCAGTGCAGCTATAGCAAAGATTGCATTTTGGCAAGGGGAGGGGGGTAATATAGCCCACAAGATCTGCAAATTGGGTCCACTCCTTAACATGTGACTATCACCTTCACAGGAGAATGAGTGGGATACAGGGAATCACACTTTTATGGAGGAACTAATGGGAAGATTGATTGTAGGAAGATATGTCACTGGGCTGATCCTGCAGACCCTAACCAAAAAAAAAAATAAATAAAAAATAAAAATAGAGACTGCTACATGTGGGTGCATAGTCTTCAGAAGCTATCCAGTATGGGAGAATGGTTTAATATTCATGCATTCATATGTGCTTACTATGCTAATGACCACAGTGGCCTTTTTAAGCCTAGCCATGCATCCCAAATCTCTGACAAGTTCTGGTACCCTTGATAAGTGTAAAGAGTAGCTTGGGAGATTAAATATTTAGAAACAGGGGACTGGGAGATGAACAATCTAAAGGTTGCCTGTGTCCATTAGAGACACAGGTGCCAAGCCATGGATGAATTTCTTGTTCCCCATCCAATTGTCCAAGTTACAATTGCATTGGGTTAGGGAGGAACTCTGCTTCACATGGGTGGTTAGCCTGTTCCAGAGATGGGGTAGTGTTTGAGATACATATCTATCTCTCCTGCAGATCCTATTTATATCACAGGCAAAAATGGTTAATTATGGTACTGTTTGTTTTGTGGATATGCAGAAGGTCCATCATAGTGAGGTCTGACAATGCCCTATATGCCAGACATATATCTCCACTCAATGGCCTGTAGGTGACAGAATACAGGGATAGGGCCTTGAGGCGGTCTGCATAGGACATTTTACTTGTGCCCTGTTTTCTTTGAGTGAGGAACCTCTGTGGGTGTTCCAATTTTTAGATATGCCTGGTTAGGTACATACCAAAGGGGGCACTGTGTTCAGTCATAGGGCTTATGAATGCCAAAACCAGTGGAACAATGACTACCCTGGACCTAGATGACATACCTTTGTTTATAAATTGTGCAACATAGAATGATTTCCTCACTACTCTAATTGCATCAAAGGCTAGATTACTGTCTACATGTGCCCCTAAGTCCTCGACTACTGAATCAACTCTAAGGGGTGTGTTGTTAGTATGATAGTTGCCAGGGATGGATGACTTCCTCAAGGATAATATTTTGCATTTTCTTGGCATTTAGTTTTAGTCCGTGGCTCTAACACCAGTTGTTTCTCTATGTTAGCACTTCCTGGAGAACATTTGTGTCAGTGTGCGATTCATTGACAGCTTCTACTTTGCAATCATCTGCAAATTTAGTAAGGCAGAGAACACTGACATTGGCCTTGACTTTAGAGAAGTAAATGCCAAAAAGGAGATGTCCAAGGACCAATCCCTGTGGGACTCCACTTGTGACTGGCCTCTTTACAGAGGTAGACTCCTCAGTTCTAACTTCGTGGGTCCTGCCTGTGAGTCAGTTGACTATCCACTCAATGATGTACAGGTTTGTACCTAACCTCTTGAGTTTTCAACAATGCCTGAGTAGGGTATTGTGTCAAATGCCTTGGCCAGGTTAAGGTAAGCAGGGTGAATCATTTGCCTTCATCCATTACTTTGATGACCATCTCAAAGAAGTCCACCAGGCTGAATAGGTATGACCTGCTCTTGACGAAACCAAACTGGGTTGGGTCCAGTGTCTGAAAGTTTACTATATTGAAACTGAGAGAAAAACTTTAAATTGAATCTGATAAGGAAGAGCAAAGCAAATCAATCCCATTACATGAAGTGAGATTATCTTATTAAATCTGTGAAATAAGTGAAAATATCCTTTCAATGTGCCTTTCCTTGTGAATTCTATAAGTAAGATCTGATGGAAAATGTAACTTTTTTTAATAATAAGATATACTCCCCCGAATCTTAGGAGGGGATTTCAGTGTAACAAATGATATGTACTAAATATCCTATTGAAAGGCAATGGAGACAGTACAAATTTGGTTAACTACAGATCAGAGCCCCATTAAATTTAATCTCTTAAATATATAGCACAAATCTTAAGAAAATATTGCATCCATTGTGAAAACTAACTGCTCCAGGACAGACTTGGCTTATTCAAAACAGACTGTCTGCTTCATGTTATATGTACTAGGCTAAGATGACATAAACCAAAAGGGCAGGGGTGGTGTTTATGGATATTTAAAGAAAAACTCTTTATTTGATGATTTAGTGTTCTGTGCATTGGATACTAAAGGAAATGAATGTTGGGTAGTGATAGATGGGTGATAAAAATATTGCACTGTAACCTAAATAACTTATGAATATGGAAAAATGGTTGCTGGTAGAGTATGAAGAGATGGGACAGTTTGATAAAAGACAGGGTTTTACACATTATAACCTGAAGCCATTATCAGTGTATTTTTGGATCTGGACAGGTGGAGGATATAGAACTGCCAGTGGTAAGTGATGGAGTGAGTACTTGTGGATATGGTTATAACTCATGTTGGAGTTAACTATATAAGGAATTGTGAAAAATAGTGCAAATAAATAAAGGAACATTTGCAGAGACAGTGAAGAAATGCAGGCATGTTACTGAGAAAAGTATGTGTAATTACAATAATGGTGCTGCTTTAAATTTTTAATGGGTGACTTGGTACATAATAGGGAGTCCAAATGTAGGGAATATCGGGGAGACATAGTTACTGTCTAAACTCATCAAGTTAATTTTCCTAATGTTGAACACCCTGAGCACTTTTTTTTTCTTTTGGAAATCACAGCTTGTATGATTTCTCTTTATGCTCTAGCCATGACACTCTATTCTCTGTTGTGTGACTATGAAATGAATAGATACAAGTAAGGAGGTATGGGGAAAATCTCCAGTGCAGAGGTTCAAAGAAGCTTGCCCTCCTACAAATCTTGTTTTGTATGTTTTGGAATCTGAAGCACAGGTGAAGCAACTATAGGATCAATTGTTCAGATTTATTTCGTAGGAGAGAGCTAGGAATATGAGATCAAAGAATAAATACAGATAGAAAGATAGCAGGATGCATACTCCTGAATATTCAAAATGGAACATTAGTAACAAAAAGGAATAGGAAGAAAGAAGAAACAGAGAGAAAGAGAGAGAATATTATTTAAATACTTATTACTATATGTAATTGGAAGAAGTAGATGTAGAAAGGAAAAGAGAAAGTTAATAGTAAAGATGATTCACATTACCTTGCAGAATAGAGATATTCTAGAAATGAATAAATTATAATTCATAAACAAAGCTCCCGGATTCAGTAATCTCCCATGCAGGACTAGCTTAGTCCTGCATGGAAGTGACCTTTTAGGAGCAGCATGGCAGTGAGGCATGCATATTAATGAAGATGCTCTGCCTGAGCTCCTAAATGAACACAGAATGTGGATGAGTGCAGGGGTTGTGTCTGAGAGTAGAGCTCTCACAATATACACTCCCCTGCAATCAAGAACTGCAGTTTAGCAATAAGAGTTAGAAAGACTGCTCATAGGTGGTTGCATACCCCCAGCAACACCCCCCCAAGAACAATAGTTAAAATATAATAATATAAACAAGTAATTTTTTTTTATCAAACAAATACAATTTAACTGTAGGTGCGCGTGTTTGCCCATTGCTTAGTTATGTATACTGTAGCTTAAATGGCACAAGAAGATAAATATCAAGATATATGCAAATGAAGCATTACTGCAATAGTGTAGTGATCAGAGCATTCTCCTTACGAGCAGTCATTTCCGGTTTGAGTCTCACTCAACTACATTCCATTTTCCATGTCAAATCACTTTATGAACAATATTGTTTTTGCATAAGCTACTAAATAATATATATTCATGAACTGGAGTACTGCATTAAATGCAGATGTGAGGTATCATTGTCATAATGTTGTAAAATCCATAGATATACACAAGTGCTCCATACAGTATATGTACACATGAATCAGGGATACAAATTGAAGGTATAATGTGTAATGAATGATAAATCCATAGAGTGTCCAAATCCACCACCTTCCCAAGAACAGCAGGAGTAAGCATATTTAAGCAATAGTAAGCAGGTTTAAGCCCATTTGCATGGGGGTAAGCGATGCGCACATAGATTAAGCAGTATTGAAGCTAACTCTCTGTAAGCATGTTTAACCGGAGGTTAGCATTGCTTACCATCATGTAAACCCACACAAACCCCCTTACAATTGCTTAAAAGTGCCTTAATCACTCTGTATGCAATAGCTGGTGTTCTTCCCAGAAACAAAATAAACAGCCCTTGCAGGTCTTGAACCCAGGACCCTGTACACTGCAGTTACAGTAGTTAACCAGTAAGCCATCACAGCAGTGCATAAAATTGAGGTATCAAAAAACAGATCCTCACTATAGGAATATTAAACTTAAAATGTGAAAGGAATCTATATACAGTTTTATGTTGTATAACCTACTACATAACATAAATATGTGAACTGGAGTACTGCATTAAGTCCAGATGTGAGGTGTCACTGTAATAAAGTGTTGAAATCCCCTAATAAATACAAGGACCCCATACAGTGTACATACACATGAATCATGGATACCAAACACATATATAACATGTAATGAATTATAAATCAATGCCAAACAGCAAATAGTATGCAAATTAAAAGTTAAGTAACGCTAAGATTTGCACAGCCCTGCTTACTAGGTGTAAGCAATGTGTAGGCCAGCTAAATCAGTTTGCCCTTTGGAATACCCCATTTAAGCAATGCCAACTTTAGTTAAGCAGGTTTGCCCATAGCTTAGCATTTTTAAAACTGCCCAATCATGGCAAAGTGAAGGAAATCATCCCTATTTAAACCCAACAGGCAGGAATACATCTCATAACTGGTTTCAACTTCCTCCTGTATGACTGGTGTGGGAAAGGGAGTGCGCTTTCAGGTGCAGTGCTGGGGAATCCAGGAGTCCAAAGTCATGGCAAGACTCCTTGTTAAAGACCATGACCAGAGACTGCTGCAGGACCAGTAACAGGGTTCCCAATATAAAGCGAAAGCCTGGAACCATCTCACCCATGACGTTACCAGGGCCACTAGCATACCTTGAACTTGTGAGCAGGTCAGGCATCACTATGCCGACCTGAAGTGGAGAAAGGGAGCTCCTGGATCAGTGGATCCAAGAGGCTAGGAGAATGGGGGATGTCCCAGCCATGTGTAAGTATCAGTCCACTACCTGTAATAATTGCCAGCTCGTGTATATTATGGATGGGTATGGCTAAATATTCCTCTTATGTGTTTGACAGCAGCAGGTGACCGGGCTGTGAACCGGGAAGCCGGTGACTGTAGATTGCAGAGGTTGCGTTGCGAGACAGGTTAGTAATACTCTTGCATGTACTGTCAAGAAATAAATCTAAAAGTAGTAGAAAGTTAATTGCCAGTATAAATACTGGATTGTTTAAGGCATGTACTGAATACGCCAGACAATATGGCAGGAAGAGTCTCATATAGGTTGTATGTAAATAAAAGGTTAACAGCCTGACAATAAAGGTCTAACTGCTATACTGCATGTGTTTACTCTGGTATCATATGATAATGTAGTGTTGCAATCTCTTAATAGTACTCCTGTATTAAGCACTGTTGCCCACACTGTGCTACATAAATAAAATGTGTAGGAATGTCTGTATATGACTGTTGTATTCACAAGAGATCATGTTGTACAACTGAGAGAGCCTTAGACAGAAAGCCTACTGAGTTGGGTGATCAGATTGTTGTTGCAAATACAGTGGGGGGAGACAAAGATGTGTATTAAGAACTATGATAACCTTGCTGTATGAGTTGCTCAGACCTGTTTCCATCTTTATGTCTTTCAGCAAGATGTCCCATGAAAGACTCCCTGTTTATACAGCGGACAAGAATGAGGTCATCATCACACACCGGGTGCAGCACTACCAGGTGTTATTTGGCAGAATAGCCCATGAGCAGCAGGAGCAAACCGCCCTGTAGAATGATCTTGTCCACAGGGTAAATGATGTCTGCCTGCATAACCGCAGTTATGAGCAGGTCCGGCACCATTGCACTGACCTACTTCGCACGGCCCATAGGGGTGCTGCTGCGGTCAGGGGGGAATCACCTTGCAATGGGGGGGTCATGCCATCCATCCCCCCTGACGCATTTTGAGGAGATTCTTGCCAGCCTTGGGGCACCTGCCCACCTGCACACACACCTGGTGGAAACAATAGTGGAGGTGGGTGCTACCCACACAATGGCAGATAAGTGTGCAGGTAAGGCCACAGGGTGCATCAGTAGACCACTGTTGCGTATCCATCCGCATCTGTATGGTTAGATCATGCATATGTGAGATGACATATATATAGTCTGTTGCTGCATAGTAGTAATAAACAGATGTGCATAAGCTGTAGTATTGTGGGGTTGTACTGTTGATGTGCTGTAATGGTGCACCCACCCTGTACCAATGCCACAGCTGTGGCTACTGACATCACATCTCTCACAAATGTATGTAGGTCCCTCTGGTATACCTCCAAGGCAGCAGCCTGTAGCCAGTGAGTATTGTTTTTGTTCAGGTTTGCCAATACACAAGTTATGTTATGGCTATCGTATATTCCATGCACACATTTAACACATGTACCCATAATGCATGCCATACATGTTCATGTATTGTTGCTGTTAACTGCACTGCATCACAGTGGTCACCATGATGGTGTACCTGCAGGGTATGTCAGACTCCTGCAATATAACTAACATCCTGTCATTGCAAAATGTATGCAGAGAGATGAGCACAATGGTGTGACAAATGGCTTACAGTAGGAACATGTGTGAAACATCACCCTTATACAGTGCTACAACAGCGTATATACCAGTATTACAATGGCAACTGTTACAGATCTACACTACGACATATCATAATACTGTGTTGCACAACCCTCACAAACTGCAATGTGGTCCTAACATGAGCAATGAGTGTGTAATATGGAATCGTATGTTAGGGCAGCAAATATGGGGAATACATACCTTCACAAACACTGGAAGCATATGTGTTCACACAGTCCAGATAAAATATAGTGGAAGCAGCTATTGAGGTACTCACTGCATGCATTTGTCATAGAAATGCACCTTCCAGCAAGTACACGTCCTCAATGTCACACCAAGAATCGGTCTGCTGTCCAAGATGTTTGGCCATCAAATGTGCACACTTACCTGCAACAGAGGCAGCCGTGGCTTGCACACATCTTACATGCCATGGTGTGGGCCCCATACCCAACAGGCAGCACCCATGAGCTGGACATGTAGCCATACCTCACCATTGCATATACCATGGCAAACAGTGCAGTCATGTATGTGGCGAAGATGTACAGGACAGGAATGATGTAGGAAATAAACAGATGGCCATCCAAGACAGATGATATCACATGTAGCAAACCAGTCATGCAGGCTGCCTAGTAACATGCCACAACACTGAGGGGGTTGCAGGAATGTCTAGCAAGTACTGGCTGTGCAGTACCCTTGTAAGCAATTGCTTGGACTCTGCAAACGTCTGGCCAATGGGTTAGGGTAATCAGATGTGACAGTTGTACCACAGGAAACATCAGCCAGGCCTCTCTACAGGTAGCATATGCATAACAGAAGAGGTCCCCAAAGGCATGCGTTGCAATGTGTACTGGTGTACCAAAACCACGTTGGAAACCTACAGACAGTATAATTTACGATACATGTGTTGCACAACCAAAACCTTACCCCACCTCAGGCCCACCATCCCCATCTGTACCATGCCAGTGCCAGTGTACACCTGTATGTTTGCCATTCATTATCTGGGACTAGGCTGTTACATGTGGTGGTCAGTGTTTGGGACACTGCAAACTGACACACATGTGTAGGCCATAGTTGTCAAGCATCTGCAAAAAGGCTGAAGGTGGGGAGGGGGTCTCATGACACAACAGTGCACTGCAGCAGGGAACCAAAGGATGCTACAAATGGCTGTATCTGCACACAGTCAGGGTCAGGAACTGTGGCAGACATAACCCTGACTCCACAGCAATAGTAATGGCAGTGTGTGAACTCCAAGGGATGTGCACATGAGTTGACCTTGCAATCATGCAGAGTTGGGGGACATGTGCAGGGCAGACTGACCATATACTGGCAAATGCAGATGATCCATGCTAATATACCCCTGCCAGGAATAGTCACTGCTGTAGTACACTTAACAGTAGGTGCAACAAACCATCATGATAAGGGCATGCACACATATGCACCCAACGAAGTGTATGCATCTCAATCAGCATCAGCACAACTAACACATTTGTTTGACACTGCAATTGATTGTACAGGACATATGTCACATATCAGGCTCATGTAATGTTAACATATGCAGTAATGTGTTCCCATGGCATATCAAGGAAGAGGATGTCATAAGGGTGTGTACACTCCCCATAGCCATGGTAAGAGTTGATAGTTGTCAGTGTAATTGTAACGTATTACTTATGCATGCAGCGCTGATGATGACATCTGTAAATAAGACAGCAGGCATTCACAAATGGCATCTGTCCACATATCATCCCAGGTATGTGTCAGACAAACACATAGGGGCTGCGAGCAGCACAGCAGACATAACCGACACAGTAATACACATTAAGCAATGGTGTGTACACCTGTGAGGTATGGATCACGGTACATGGCAGGGTGCTGACTAGGTTCACAGCAATACTGTGTACATGGCTGCAGTGTATTCCAGGGGAAGGGGCATCACCTACTAACACAGCATCACACACATGTATACCATTGCTAGCATGGATTGACTATAGCTGCACTGCATGCTGTTGAGTACCATATGTTATGCATGTTGACATATGGGTAATGGGAGGTCTGTGTGTAATATCTCTGTGCAACCTCAGCTGTAAGTGTGTGTGTGTGTGGGGGGGGGGGGTTGACAAGGTTACTTTGTCTGTAAGTGCAATCTGGTGGAGTGGAGGGGGTTGATGAATGTAGGGTGTGTGTGTGTGTGTGTGTGTGTGTGTGTGTGTGTGTGTGTGTGTGTGTGTGTGTGTCCATGTATGCACATGTGTGAATGTGGGGTTGTTCATACGTCTCGACTTCCCTGTGGAATTGTGCAGTACATGGACATGGACTGACACATGAGACACCAAGAATCCATGTCTGATATTTAACCTCGGGACAGCTGATAGTATTATAAGGTCTGTAGCATGGAACATGCAATGGGAGGGAAACTAGACACCAGGTATACTGTTAAAACTGCAATCAGTAGACAAATGAAAGAATACCCACTTATGTAGCACAATAGATGCATTGGGGAATTACTAGACAACACCAGTGAGTGTAACCAAATATTACTGTTGTCCACATAATAAGTTAAAAGCGCAACAGATCTTGCATCTACTGAGCCATAGTTATATAGTGTTTATATCACGTTATCGAAAGATGAAAATAGCGAACGCTATTTCATCGGCCCCAAAACATCTAAGCTGCTCCGAAACACATACACACAACACAAGCATATCAAACAGACAGCAACCACACACATACACTTAAATTCCTACAGCTAACGCTACACTAAACTAAACATACACTACTATCTACCCACTTACATTAACCCAAACCCTAACCCTAAGGTCCGTCACTATCACACACTCACCTAACCTGCTCCCTAACCCTAACTTACTTAAACTGCCCCTAACCCTAAAGTCTGTCACTATCGCACACACGCCTAACCCACGCCCTAACCCTAACTCACTTAACCCACCCCTAACCCTAACATACAAACAATCGCACACTTACCTGAACCCAACCCGCAACTTTTCACCACACCGCTAAGAATAGCGAAGCCACAGAAATGGCCAACTAAATTCTTTCCCAAGGAAAGAATTTGCTGTTCTGCAGCTTTGCTATTCTTAGCATTCGCTGATATCAGAACATTCAAAGTTTTAATACTTCGATGTTCTGATATAGATCCGTTATGTATGACACTCCAGTGCGTGACATTATTACATGACTGTAGTAGCCCCTAACATATGGGGGCCATGCTTATGATGTCTGGACAAACCCAGGGTGAATACTGGATGACACCATTGAGTCCTTGTAAAACCGACTCCAATCAAGTCAAAGAGGTAATGGAGTAAAAGATCATGTTTTGTGGTCACTTGTCTAGGCAATTAGAAGAATGATAAGTTAATGATTGTTATTAATGAATGTAGGTTTCTAAGTGTGATGCAGGATGGGGAACTTAAAAGAATAAACCTGGGACAGTCTATAAACTCATGGGCAGGTAGGTATTATGGTGGAATGTCAGTATGTGTGTGTGTGTGTGTGTATGTGTGTGTATGTGTGTGTGTATATGTGTGTTCTGTTAAGCAATGACGTACAGGTCTTAAGGTGCGTTTCTTGTTTTCCCCTCACAGGTGGCTTGGTGGGTCAGGATCCCTTCTGTATGCAATCTGATGGTGTCCATATAAACACTGAAAATGATGATAGGTATGCTGAGGCACAGGCGGGTTTGTCAGAGACTGAAACTGTGCTGTATGACATCCCCCTATTATCCACACCATCCCTGCACACAGCCACGTTGCCTATAGATACCCCATCACCAGTGGCCATAGCAGAGGGATAGTTGGCAGTTGGTGGTAGTGCACAAGACTGTGTGGTATCTATGACTGCTGTGTCTGGACACAGCAGCCATAGCTGGATGTCCAGCATGCTACCACATAGGCAGATGTTCAGGGGTGCTCATGGAAGGGCCGCTAGTCATCTTGGCCCTGGCAGAAGTGCCACATCTGGTAACACCAGACACATGTTTCAAGCTGTCATGGAGGTGCAGGTACATATGGAACGGTACACCAGACAGGGTCTGAGGCTGCAGAGGGCTGAATTTTCAGCTGTAAGTGACAACATCTGTGATCTTGCAGGTACCCTCCATTATGATACAGATGTCATGGATGGATGGTGGGGTGAGATGGTGGGCCTCCTCGACTGTGGATTGTCCGTGCTAGAGCATGTTGTGGGACTGGTGCGATGGTCACGTAGACGTAGGCCAGCAACACCAGCATCTGGTGGTCAATGTGGATGTGCAAGGACACCAAGCTGCTCCCATAGCAGCAGTACCAGCATGGGAGGTGCTGTCCACACCATACTACAGCAGGCCATGTGCACATGGCCCTGGCCAGTCCCAGGAGGGACTTAGTTCCAGTGGACATATGTCATCATCAGGGGAGAGTAGCATATCAAGGCTTGTACCTGGACGTGCCCATGAAAACCCTGGCAGCCACAGTTCTCATGTCCATGGCGGGAGCTGGTGAACTGCACACCCTGCCAGGTATGGTCTGCAGCTGTCTAACAAACACCTGTATAGGGCAGCCATATGGCAGAACTCTGTGCCTGCATACCCATACACAATACTAACACACCTTGGGCAACCCCATACCTACACACACCACATCACCACTGCCATATCAGTAACTTAAATCCCTCACTCACACACATGGTGTCAAATGTATGGCCCACCCTAGGTCTCTGGCAAACCAACAACACACCCTGTGCATATGTGATACCTGTGCCACATCCCTGTCATCCATAACATCAATGCAGGGACAGGCTAATATGGTTCTGATGCACACAGTGACTGTACTACAGTGTACCAATGTAGTGCTGTGTAACTTGTTGTCAGCAGTAATGTTTAATGCTTACATGTCAGGTAGTGTAGCTGTCCAGCCAAGATGCATATATAGAGTGATTGTGATCTCCATAATGTTATCCATTTGTGTTGTAGGTGTCCATGTGTCAGTAGGAGGATGGTCTGCTGTCATATCTCACTAGGGGTATGGCACTGTGGTGACACCATGGCTGTGCCATATCCTGGGTACAGATGAACACATGTCACAGGTCTGTATAACAGTTACCCCCTGTGCCACATGGAAAGATGACCCCCTGGAACATGTATATTCAGCAAACTGAAGTAGATCCCTCCACATACATGCACACTCTTACTTGGCAACACTGGGACTAGACCACTACCTAGGTATGTAGTGCTACTGGTGTGCATGGCTCTAATTGCACACACCAAACAGTGTTTAGGATGAGGTGTGTTCCAGGTTACATGTTACATCCAGAACATCCCCAGGCATGTACAGTATGGTAATGGGGGATGTAATGGTTGTATATGGACAATACATATTGTGGCATACCATCATATACACATTAACAAACACATAGTCAGACACACATCCAAGAAACCTGGGCCTATCACTGCTAACTACCTTGTCAGTGTGTCCAATGTGTTACAGGTAGGCTGCTCACAGCACATGCATAACTGGGCTGGATAGTGTTAACAGTTACCTGTATGGTTGATGGTGACAGTGGTCACCATACAGTGGTACATGGGACATGTACCGGGGGTGCCATGGTGTAATGACAGTATACCCAGCACCCACACCCCACTGTGGATATTGTACACACTGGAACCCATGATGATACTCTAACATACCCACTATCACACATTTACCAGGACTGCAATACAACCCCTTGTCCATCCCAAGAATGCTACTACAGGGATATGCATCTAATGCACATGCCACAAGCATAGTAGGGTGATGCACTGTCATGCCTCTCCTATGGGCAGCAACATTACTATCCCTAATACTGTGTGGCAATGTATATTGTAATAGGAGTATGTGGCTTCGGAATGCTGTCTCCTACATATATACACACATGCACACATGCACACACTTGCCAAAACGCAGTGGGTATCTCATGCCTATCGACCCATTTGTACAGCAGTGTTGTATTGGTACTGCAAGGCCAGGGTAGCCCTTAGGGAGTGGAGCGTAATAAGGTACATTTAATGTCCGGTACAGCAGCAGCCACATCTAACTATGGCAATGGGTGGTGCAGTGGGTATGAAGGGCCTCATGGTATTTCCAACTACAGGTGTACTAACACACAGACATTGATATCCTCAGTAATGCACATGTACACATCTGTCAGTACAGGGGTTCATCGGTGCAGGTGTTCATAGGTGTGTATCTGGCTATTGTCCAAAGAGAGATGGGAAGTGTAGGGGATGTGTGTACAGTGGTATCATGCCACCTGCCATGTGCTAGCAGGCCATATATCTACAGACACTACTGAGATGACCCTCAGGGTGAAGATAAGATGTGTCAGCCAATCCTCTGGGTGACTCCTGCAAATGGCCAGTGAGGTACTCCAGATGACATGTATGCAACATGTATTACATAACATGGTTAGTGTCTGTCTTGGAGACCTGTACACAAGTATGTTCTGTTGACTGTGGTAGTGTAGTGGAGGTGTCCATGGCATGTGATGCATACAGGGTGTTGTGTCCTATCTGTGCCAGTTATAACAGTGATGGGCAGACATGTCAGTGTCAGTCAAGCATAGATTGCCTGTACGTATCCAAGATGGATACCTGACATCTGCACATCTGTACAGAGACTGACAGACATCAGCTTGCCAACTAGCTATGCAGTAGGATGAATGTGTTGACAGACAGAAGTCTGACACCAATAGGTAAGCCATTACTACATGATGGCAGCCCTCACTGACATGTGCTATACAGACAGTGGTCTACAGTTATTTTCCACATGTCAGATCATTATCCAGTAGGAAATATATAATGTGACACAGCTCACACACCAGGAACACAACAATGAGGACTCAGAGTCCATCTATTCATGCAAGGGTGTTTGTTGCCAGTATTACAATTAGCAATCTACTCTTGCTTGGGAAAGCACTGTCAACAGTAGTAACGTCATAATATACTACATGCCAGTGTGACTGCACATAACCTGAGATAGTACCCTTGTATGTAACACATTCACGTGGATAAGAGTGTTGTATGGTTCATATATACTCAAGTGTCCCAGACAGGAGACTCACAGCCCTTGCTACTGTACTGACAGCACATAGATGCATGTTATGTACATGGCATTACGTACACTTATTACAGATGTCATTACCCTGCTATTTTATCAGACTGGGATGTAAGCACTGGTTACCAGGGTTGATCCATGACTAGCAGGTGTCAGCATCACTGTAATATAATAGCTAAGCACATTTGCGCACTGGTAAGCGAAGCCTACATGGTGTAAGCGCTAGTACGTTTAACTGTACCATAGCACTGCTTAGCTTCATGCACACCTGCGCAAATGTGCTTAAAGCTGCTCAAAATTGTCTTAACCACTCTGTGTTCAACAGCCCTTGTTCTGCCCAGCAACAAAATAAACAACCCTTGCAGGTTTTAAACCCAGGACACTGTACACTATAGTCTCAACAGTTAACCACTACACCATGACAGCTGTGAAGAAAGTTGTTTTTCCAATACATCTGTCAGTAGACATATTCAATAGTATTGAACATGTACTGTGATGTCTACAATTG
>NC_056737.1:1757693222-1757770722 GCF_019279795.1 Protopterus annectens | reverse complement strand
CCTGAACAATATGACTAAAGAATTGCGTGATTATTTTAGAGTAGAGGCACCATTGATACCACGTATCAATGGACTGCCAAAAATACACAAAAATCCGGTCACCCCTTTGTTTAGACCCATTGTTGCTGGGGCAGGATGGTTGACGGAGCCTATCTCCATATATCTTGATCATAAGCTTAAGATGGTCCTTTTTCAGTTTTCCCATGTGCTTAAAGACACTGAGCAATTTCTAGGAGATCTGTATGAATTTGTTGATTCCTATGAGTTACAAGGTGAGGTGCTATTATCTACGCTAGACATCACATCACTTTTCACCTGTATACCTAATGGGGTTGGTATCCAAATGGTGAGGTCTGTATTGAATGGATTTTTATCAAGCACTGAGACGGATTTTCTATGTCTATTATTAGAAGTAGTACTAGATAACAACTACTTTTTGTTCATGGATACGCTTTACCGACAGGTATCAGGAGTAGCAATGGGCACCAGTTGCGCCAACTCCTATGCCAACTTGGTGATGGTGGCCTGGGAGAGGGAGGTCATACTCAACAATGCCAGTATTATTTTCTACAGGCGTTTTGTGGATGACCTCTTTCTTCTATGGCAGGGGACTGGTGCCTTGCTGCTCACGTTCCATGAACAACTTAACAACTTGGAAGGTTTTTTGAAATTCACTATGAAGCCCTCCTCAACCTCTATTGATTTTTTAGACACCACTATACATTATGTAGGGCACACGTTCCACACTAGTGTATATAGGAAATCCTGTCATACTAACTCCTTCCTTTCTAGAGATAGTATGCACAATAAAAAAGTCTTTACTAATATCATAAAGGGGCAAGCATTGAGGGTTTCACATCTATGCTCTCGAGATCAAGATTTCTTGAGAGAATTAGAGGCATTGAAGATCTCTTTTGTTGATAGAGGCTATATGCCTGTAGAGATCAATAATATATGTGAGCATGTGATAAGAATGAGGGGAACCAGAGGTAAACCCTATTTTTCAAGTCGTGGATATGATAGGAAAGTTCCAGTTAAGCCAACTACCCAAACTTTTTTAACTTTACCTCTGGGTAACAATACATCCTTTGTACAGCATACCATTATGGATAATTGGAATATCTTAATGGTGGATCCAAGTATACGACACCTGGTAGGTAATTGTCCACAGTATGTGTTCAGCAATAAGTCAAACTTGAAACAGCTACTCTGTTTCCCAGATTTATGTGCGATTGAACAACCATTGTTTCCAGCCTGGCAGTCCGGCACCAAGAGATGTGGCTCTTGTCAACAGTGCCAGTTTGTGGATACATCCAGGTATTTTCGGAATTCGAATGATGGATGACTTTGGGAAATTAGGAGCAGGTCTGACTGCAACACTAGGCATGTGGTATATGTTGCATGCTGTCAGACCTGCTTCAGTTTCTATGTGGGTAAAACTAACAGGTCCCTTAGAGAGCGAATAAGGGACCACCTGTATGCATTTGGGAGAAATGAAACTAATAGTGCCATATCTAAACATATGCTTAGGCATGGCAGTGCTCATACTTTTCTGTTTCAAGTACTGCAAGTTGTGAAACCTGGGGTGCGTGGTGGGGATCTCACTAATCTGACAGAACAAATGGAGATTAAATGGATTTTTCATTTGGCAGCTCACAGAGGGGTAGGACTTAATGACTATGTCCCTCTCAAACCCATTTTGAAAGCGAGACCCCTCAAATGATGATTTTTGTCAGTTTATATTTTATACTATTTGTATACTGCCTTCAGTTTGTATTGTTTCATTTATAATATGTTTTTATGATCTTTTAGCTTTTAATGTGTGTGTGTCATATCAGTCTGCTTTGCAGGAACAGGTTAGTACTGTTGCTTTAAGGATATGGCAGTGAGCAGGAAGTGATGTAAGTGTGTGTGATGTAGAATCCTGTATTTAAATGTTTGGATATGTGTTTTTCAGTTGTAACGTCTGAGGAAGAGAACTTGTTTCTTGAAAGCGCTAACGGTTATTAAAAAGCTTTTAGTTCTACCTGTACTATGGTCTATTGATTCGCAAAGGACTAACCCTTGAATTTGTTGTATCGGGCCTACACTGAGTTTGGCTGCATTGGCTTATTTCTTTTGCCTTGGTTTGTTGGGACATATCTATTTATGTTGATATATATGTAGATATCTATAACTATATGTGCATATATATCTATATATCTGTATATGTGTAGACATATATAGATGTGCATATGTATGTATATATATATATATATATATATATATATATATATATATATATATATATATATATATATATATATATATCTGTGTGTGTGTGTGTGTGTGTGTGTGTGTGTGTGTGTGTGTGTGTGTATGTATGTATATGTATATAGATATGCATGTAGATATGTATATGTCTATATATCTATATAGATATATGGCTATATATATATATATATATATATATATATATATATATATATATATATATATATGTTTACCATATGTCCAGAACATGGAGTGGAGTCATATCTCAGCACCAATAGTCTCAACCTCTTAGTGCGAGGGGATGTCATGTATGTATAGCAGGTATATATGTAGACTGTTGCTACTGTAACAGGGGTTGTCTTAACAGACATTTGTGTGGGAGGTTACATCTGCTATTGACATGTACGCCATCAGTAACTGACAGACATCCTAAGGACATCATAGTACAGTACCACTGATAGCACAGTAATGATCCTGTGGACTACAGCAGAGATATGACGAATATATGTGGACAGTCTGGCACACTCTAGTCAGTCCAGAGGTATATACAGATCCCCTTAGTATGAGACATGTGGACCAAGCCTGACAATGCAGCTGTTAGCCATGTACATGGGTATATCATCTAAATACTGGACTACATATGCCCACACAGTTTATGCATTCACACACTCCTGTCTTTTCTGACACATAATAACTGGTGGTGCAGATGTCACATGGCCACATATTACCCAGTACTTAGTGACATACATCTGTACAGCATCCCACTGCTTTTTCAGAAATACACAACAGTTATGGTGGCCCAGCAACAGTACATCTTGCAAATATCTGGACATAACATCACACTAGGTAATTACACTAAGCTGCTAGGCATGTACCAAAGAACTGTGCAAACTACATGCAGACTACCACAACAGCGGCATACATTTCCTATGGGGGAATACACATGTACCTACAAATATAGCAGGCTCTACAGGCATGTCACACCACAGAGTAACTGACACCTGTGTGAAAGTGCATACTCACAACCGATGTGAACACATCTACAGCCATATATGGTACTCAAGCTTAATATTACACTATATGTACTGTCTGATCAACACCATCCTCATATGTGCCATTCACACATTAATCCTACATATACTGGGTCACGACACAGTGTGGTCCAATGCCTGTCTGTGGTATGGCACACGTGTATGTTTGGCCCTACAAACATTTGAGCCGATAGGGTACCATACACTGGAGCAGCATGTAACATCAAATAGAACAGGACCAAGAACAATGACATCTACCACAGTCTGTACACAGGCCAAGATACGTATTTGCAATACACATACTGTTGCTAATCAACATAAGTACACAGACCCCACTACTGTACACATAACCACTGATTGTCCAGGTTATGTCCTCAGAAATAACCCCTACTATACATAACATGTCTAGCAGTCTGATATCTGACTGGCTTATCAGGTATGATGTCAATAAATAATGGTGTACAGAACACGTGCACCTCTTACTGCATGACATATGTACAAAGGTTGACAGACTTGTGGCTGTAGCCACAAACACTGGGCCTGTATTGGCATGTTGCTGTGATACCCTCATCCATTTACTGTTGCAACAGGGTTTGTTGTGACGTATGTCCTATGATGGATATGAAGTCAGTAACTCTCATGGCTGTCACCATGTACTGACTGCAATATTCAGACTATGCGTCTGCAGTTCTAAGATAGGTGATCTGTGAGTAACACAAGAAACATAAGACTCAAAACATTGGCCAATCTGCAGATAACCCTACAGGTGGGAGTTTCCTCAGACACATAACACTGTCATGACAGGTATTAAATCATGTAGATCAGCCATATCCACACAAACCCTGTTAAACCAACATTACTCTAAATGCAGAAGAGCAACACTTACATTCTGTAGTCATGTCTGGAACATCCCCCTCCTGTTTGTTGGCCTGTCTCCACAGTGTATGTTGTTGGAGGTATATCGCACTACCACCTGTGATGCTGTTTGCCAAACACCGACATGAAGTCCTGCTCACATTGAATGAAAAGGGTCAACACCCACATGATGTTCCTAGTTACAGGAGTGTGTTTTCATGCAACTGGCTATGGGAATGTTACCACAGCTGTTCCACATGCAATTAGCTAGTGGGGGACTACAATTCATGCAGAGGCCATCAGCTGATCATGAGCATCACTTACAAAACACAAGCTGCTGCCTAAGCAAAGCAGGTGTATTTCTCCACATCCAAGAGAGAGGGAGTGAAAGAGACAGACAGAGACAAAGTAAGACAGGGAGGGGGTGGGAGACTAAATCCTAAAAATGTTTGTGTCACACACTTACCCAGTATGGGGTTTCAAACCCCTACCTGCCTATGTATTGCTATCACATGTCTATGCAGTTATTGCATGCGCCACAGAGCTTACACATTGGGGAGCTGTCCAAAGGTATATTCAATGGTGAGTGACATCTGCAACAGTGATAAAGGAGGAATACATTAGGTGTAGTACACCTGCCTGTCCACATGAACAGGTGTCAAGGTCGACACAGCCACACTATCTCAGGGACTCACACACATTATCACAGTTGGCAGGGTCAGGAGTAGACTTCCTGACTAGCTAGTTTGCCACAATACTGTAATATGCAGGTATCACATGCATGACAGGGGTTTATAGGATGATATATGAGCAAAGGGTATGTCAAGGTGTCTGACATCTCAAGGCATGCTTCAGTAGGCCAATGGGAGGTGTAGTGAGTGGGAATGATGTCCAAATCATTATACTCCACACACACACACACACACACACACACACACACACACACACACACACACACACACACTGCCAGTACTGACATGCATGGGTGCATTGCTTCACAGGTGTGTAGTGGCTGACTGTGCCAGAAGGCTGTGCAAGGCTAGGTAAAGGGTATACCTTGGCATCAGGCCACATGACAATGGTCTGCAGTGTGGCTCAGGGGTGTAGTGTTTGGATTGGCCCACTCAGGTGCCTATTGTATTCACCACCCAGTCATCTGTGTTAGTTTTGTTGGTGGCCAGTCATGTGCAATGCTTGCCATGTATGTGTTCTATAGTCCATGACATGGATGGTGTCTGGGATGTGCACACGTCCCACATGCATGTTCTGTGACATGTGGAAGTGTACCTAGGGTGTCTGGGGCATGTTGTGTAGACTGTTATCATCAGATGTGCCATTCCTGGCCTCATGTCGTGAGAACTGGCAATGGAAACCAGGTTGACCCTGCACCTACATTGACAGCATGATACAGGTATTCCCTTGTGTCAGTGGCATCTGTCCATACAGGGAATGTGTATAAGGCATAGTATGTCCTCTGTGAGTTACATTTGCTGGCTCTACAGTTGTTGCATGTGTTCAGTGGGGAACATAGTGAAGGAGCACTGTATGCAATGATTTGCCTATTCTAAGGATGGGACAGGGTGCCATGCCCTCTGTAGTCCACTGCAATCACACCATGGTTACTATCTGTGGGCAATATGCAGGGAACTACCAACATAGTGGTTGTTCCCTAGCCGAGTGTATTTGAGTATGAGACGTGGCTGAAGAGTGTTATCTGGGTAATACAAGGGTTGCCTATATTGTTCTCCAAGCCATGATGTCACACATAGGGGTATGGATTGTCTACCCCAGCCTCTCTGCTGTTTGACATCTGTTATCCTTGTAAGGTGGACATTGTGACATATAATAGACCCACCATATAAGAAATTTGCAAAATCCACTCCACAATGAGTCCAATTGTTACACATTCATGGCTACCTCCACACAGGATACTAATGACAAACACACACCAAGTCTCACAGTTGCCATGTCTAAAATTAGATCTCCTAACTAGCTAGGTACATCACACTACAGCATTATGCAGTTCTAGCATGCGTCATGGAGATTACTGGGCTACCCCTTCCCCAACGGTGTATTTCAAAGTGAATGACATCAGCAGGCTTGCCAAATTAGGTCAATGGAAGTTGTAGTGGCTGTGAATGGCCTCAAAAGCATTGATCCCTACACAGACAAACACACAAATGTTTACACTTGCTATGTCTGTGAATAGAACTCCTACCTAACTAGTATATCACACTACATATATAGGACATGCCGTGGAGATTACTGGGCTAGTCCTTCGCCAAAGATGTATTTCAAAGTGAATGACATCAGCAACCTTGCCAAGGTTGGGCAATGGAAAGTATAGTTCATAGGTTCATAGGTTCATAGGTTCATAGGTTGATACTAGGCTATCGGCCCTAGGGCCTATACATGCCTAGACATGACAATTCCCTGACTATGTCTTCCCACAATATTTACTTCCCTGGACCCCTGTCTAGCAGGGCACCTGACATGATCTCCAGGGTCAATTTCCTGTCTCCCATCCAGTCGTCCAGGTTCATTTTGAAGTGGGCCAAAGAGGCACTCTGTTTGACATATACAGGCAGTCTGTTCCATAGTCTGGGGAATCTCTAGGTCAGGAACACATCCCTCCAGCATGCATTGTTCATTATGATGTCAAGATTTGGATCCCTGGAGCATGCGGCTGTGAGGGACTGGAACTCTTTAAGTGTAGCATGTCCAACAGCTGTGAGTTTGACATGGCATGGTATGTTAAGCAGAGATCATCTCTGAGAACACAATATGTGACAGACTATAGCTGGATGATTGTCAGACGGTCAGCATAGGGCATCTGGTTTAAGCCTGTGATTCATTTTGTGAGATATGTCTGCAGCCTTTTTAGCTGTTGCAGATGTCTTGTGAGCTACATATGTAATGGGCCATTGTAGTCGGTACAGGGTCTACTGAGAGATGACTACTGTGGGACAATGGCCTCCTTTTCCTGGATGTAAAGCCCTTAGTGGTGAGGTGTGCCACATAGGTGGGTTTCCTGACTGTTGTGGCGATGTGGTTATCAAAGGTGTAACCACTATCCACCTGTGTCTCTAAGTCTGTTATCACACATTAGGTGTTTAGTGTATTGCCACCTATGTGGTACTTTACAGGTACATGTCCCTTCCCATAGGGGATAACTATACATTTCTTGGCACTGATCTTGAGGCCATGGCCCAGGCACCAAGCATGTCTGTCTGTAAGGCCCTTCTGTAGAATATCCACATCATGTGGGGATTCAATATTGGCTCCTAGTGTGCAGTCATCTGCAATCTTTGTTTGCCAGAGTCCCTTACTGTTGGTCTGTACTTCAGAGCAGTAGATGCCAAAAGAGGCCGGTGCTAGGACTGAACCCTAAGGTACTCCACCTGTCATTGTTCAGAGGCTGGGGTTGGTGTCAACTACATTTACAGTGTGGGTTCTGTCAGTACAGCAGTTGGCAGCCCATCAGATGTCATAGGGATTTAATAGCCAGCTTGATAGATTTATCTATGATTACAGACTTTGGGATAGTGTTGAAGGCCTTGGTGAGGTCTGGGTAGGCTGTGTGAACCACCTTACCCTTGTCCACAGCTCTAGAGATGGATTCACAGTTGTCAATCAAGTTGAGGTGACATGATCAGCCCTTCACAAATCCAACCTGTTTGGGGCCCAGTGTTTTCAGGTTGCCAATGTCTTTGTTTTAATTTCCATGATAATACATTCCATGGCCTTGCAGATCAAGGCACATCATATTGCTGGGGCTGTAGTTCCCAGGAACCAAGGTGGATCCCCCCTTGTGGACTGGGATAACTGCAGCTGTGCACCACACAGTGGGCATGAAGCCTGAGGTGTGGCTATGATTAGACATGTCATGTAGGTGAGGTGCCAGTTCAGTTTGTAGTTCATGTAGTACACAGCCCGGGATGTTGACTGGTCCCATGGCTGCTGTTGTCATAGTCTGGAGAGTGTGGTTTTTAGCTATGTGGCCCATATTACTGGAATCTGGCAATCTTTCTGTGTTGAGATGGGCTCTTTGGGGGGTGGGGGGGTGCAGTCGGCACTGAATCGATCTGACAGGATCTTGGCAATACCCCTGGGAGCAGTATATTTAATACCATCCTGTTGTAGCTCAGAACAGATCTGGGCATTGCCATTTAGATTCCTCACATGTCTTTGACATCTTTGGCTATATTATGTTCGTAACTAGCTTTGTTGGATGTTATGAGGGATCTCTGCTTCTTACTGCGGCTGGTAAGGGAGTATTTTGCATCCTGGAAATTCCCCCATTTCTGCAACAGTTTCCTCCTTTTGTTGTACAGTATGTTTATGACAGGGGGCCACCACACTGGCTTCCTTTTCTTGGTGGGGAACATCTTGGTTCTATATTGGATGGCACACTTCATGCACGAGTGGATGTGCTCATATAGTGCCTTCATGTAGGATTCACCAGTTGTCCTTTCAGTTCCCATCAGCATGGGAGTCATGACGTTAGTCACATCTGACATGTGTAGCATGACGTTGGCTTTAGAGATGTGTGTTATGGAGGTTTCCTTACTGGGGTGTGGGGGAGGGATGTTGATGTTAAGGGTGATTAGCTTATGGGCAGACCTGACCACCGATTGTGTGACCATAGGTGTGGAGCATTGATTTCCCATGTTGGTAATGACCAGGTCTAGGATATTTGAGCCCCTGGTGGGACTATGGGTTACCTGATCCAGGGCATTGGGACTTATGACTTCCAAGAACTGCTGGGCACACGTGTTGGTGCACAAGTAGTTTTCCCAGTTAACGGCAGGGTAGTGTAAGTGACCCAGTATTAGGGTATTTGCTTATATCATAATATTTTGCAGTATGCTTCAAAAGCTGTAGTGGGAATTATGGGACATGGTGGGGGATCTGTAGCAAGCTGTACAATTTGGAATGCAGTCAAACCTACTGTTAGTTGCACCAGTGGTATTTCAGACATATTCCGTCAGGCAAGTAGCCTGGTGATGTGAATATCCTTGGTGAATATGGACACTCTTCCACCTTTATTGTTTTGGTCCTGGTTTAGTGGCCAACAGGTGTGGTGAGAGCTGTACCTGGTATTGTAGGTGTGTTCTCTGGAGCCTTGGATCACGTCTTTGTTACTGCACAGTTATCAATGTTCTCCATTTTTAGGTGTGCGTAGTGACTGTCAATGGCCAAAAAAATTGAACCCTACACACACAAAATGAAACACACACAGAGTTCCACACTTGCCATGTCTGGGGATAGAACTCCTACCTAATTAGTATATCACACTACAGCATTACACAGTTATAGCACACATCATGGAGCTTACTGAGCTACTCATTCCTCAAAGGTGTATTTCAGAGTGAATGACATCAGCAGCCCTGACAAAGTAGGGCAATGGAAGTTGTAGTGACTGTGAATGGCCTCAAAAGCATTGATGCCTACACAGACAAACACACACACAAATACACAAATTCTTATACTTGCCAAGTCTGGAATTAGAACTCCTACCTAACTAGTACATCACACTACAGCATTATGCAGTTAAGTGATGCGCCACAGAGATTACTGGGCTACTCTTGCCCCAAAGGTGTATTTCAAAGTGAATGACATCAGCAGGCTGGCCGTAGGGAGTGCAGTGTGTGTGCATGAGCCATAACCTATTCATCTAGAGGCAGACACACAACACTCAGGAACACACAGGTTTATATTCCACAGGTACGTGTATACAACTGCTAGATGACTACTAACTTGTACAGTCATGTTACACAGTTAGCACAAGCACCACAGACACTATAGTGCTGAGGGATACCAGAGGCAGATATCTACGGTGACTGACATTTGCACATCATGTGGTTTTAGACACTTGGATGTGTGCTGGGTGGGACAGGCCTCATGATGGGAGGCTCTTTGTCACTGTCTGTCACTCTCTTCCACACATCTATGTATGTGTAATTTTGGCCTATTATAGTGTGTTGTCCTTGGATAAATGTGTGTATTCCTATCCAATGTGTGTACAAAGCATGACTGGTGTGTACTGAGGAGTGTGTGCACTAACATCTGCAACTATCATATGTGTATGGTCCACTGTTGTTACCAAACATGGGCTTCATTTCTGTAAGTGTGCGAGCATGCCCAATTTGACCTTTCAGTATTTTGTTGTCTGACATGGCCTTCATTTCTGTAAGTGTGGGAGCGTGCCCAGTATGACCTTCTGTATTGAATGTGTGAATCCATTCCAGGTAGCTTGTACTCCAGTGCAGGCTTTTGTGTTCTACACCTACAGCTAGCAACCTGTTTCAGCAGGATATCTGTAGATCGGTTGACAATATGGGGCCAAAATGGGCAAAGGATAGTGGGTTACTGTAGGTAATTGTGTCTATGCTGCTTCTGCTACATGGTCTTGGTGTTAGCAGAGATATTCAGACATAGGTACTGTTTTACACTGTGATGTCTTATGTCATCAAGTACTGTCAGGTATACATATTTGCTTGCAGTGATGTCCTGGGGAACACAGGGTGAATGCAGCTGTGTCCAGTATTGTGGTCAGCAGCCTACATATTCTTGCACAATCATGCCATTCTGGAGGGGAAGCTACAGACACTTGCTGCAGGGTCTGTGTAAATGGTTCAGCACCTTGGTGCAGTGGTGGCTGACGATCCCAAGCTTGTACATCCATGGACGTGACAGTATGGCCATATCCTGCTGTGGCCATACCTCACAGTTGTACAGATTCACACAGGTTACCCAGAGGTAGGGGTCATAATTCGGGACATTATCCCTTCACATTGTGGTTTACAAGCAGGTTTGTAGCCACCCATTCTTGTGTTTGCAGCCAGGGAGAGTATGTCCACACAGCTGAGTTTCGGACTTCACACACTCCATGCCGACCATGCTCCTACCCCCCACTTCTATTATTCTATCCCCTTCCAAACATTATGCTATGTTCCCTATAGTTATCATCTCATCCCAGCAGTAATTTGGTGGTGGTCCACAGTTCATGCAGTAGAACATGGTGGACATGTTACTGGGATTTGTCCACATGGCCTTGCATTTGGGTTCTGTGGACTGTGTTATGTTGTTATTTGGGAGTCCATGACATAACATACATTGGCAGGGTGAGACACAGGCCTTTGCCAGAAGACTGTAGGCCATTTGGTAGTGACGCAGGCCAGCTGTAGCAGGCCACTGCCTTCTGTCAATCCTACAATCCCAGACTGCAATACACTATATTTCCCTGGGGTGACAGGGTAGGTGTGCAAGGTGTTCATGCCAATACTTGCTGTCATTATTGATTCAGTGTTGTGGATGCTGGCAGGGTGCTGCGTACAGCTATGGACACACCTGCATGGGACACCTGTTCTGCATGCTGCATTCTTTACCTATTACCATACAGAGGTGGGGGGTCATATTATACTCATTCCCAACAGCAGGGATAAGACCAGAGAGGTATGTGTGGGTGATGGTGCGGTGAACTGGGTGCATGTGTGCTCTGGATATTACTTGCGTCTGTCTCACAGATATGCATGGGGCATTCCACTTATGCTGGCTTGTGCAGGGACATCAGCTGTTTCTCAATACTTCATACCTGTGACCTTTGTGTTCTGCCAGTGTTTTGCCAGATGACATCGGTATTTCCTACTGCAAGCCCAAATAATGTGCTGCTAACCTGTATGTACAATTCCAAGGGTGTGTCCTTCTGACAGTTACATATTATACACTGTTTGTCTGGGGTACTTCCCCCCTGTGTACTACTTGTATGTCTGGACCCACATTCATGCCATGTTCATCTTTCAGATGGTGACACATATTACTTCCAAAGATTTACTATGGCTTACTGCTGGAATGTGTTTAGCTGGGAATCATTGTTTTTGGCACTGCAGTTGTGAGAACTTGGCCCTGTCATCTGCAGTACTGACCAATAACCACCAGGACAAACCTCACCATGCATACATACTGACCACTCTCAGACAATATACAACACACACCAATGTTAACACACACAGCCCTGCATATTATACACATGCTACGATCTATCCTGCTACCTTGGCCAGCTTAGGTAATCTGTGCTCCACTGTTATCATACCTACACATACATGTTACTAAATTTCTACATAGGATGAGGGGGCACACCTGACTGCTACTACATTTCTACATAGGATTGGGGGGTACACCTGACACTTGTACACATTTGCTATGACTGTTCTTGTATTTCAAGTACTCCATTTCATTCTGTATTCTGACCTATCATGCAGACTAGAGGCATATCATTGTACTACAGGTCTTAGGTTTGACTGACCTACATTTCAGTTTCTGACTTCTTACCCTTCAGAACTAACATTCCACTGCCTGACCTGTTGTTGGCTGACTGTGTAGGTCTGGGGGGGTGTTCTCCACAGCCATCAATCAGAGGCCTTACACAGCCTTTGTTTGTGTTTGTCTACACCTGTCCTGCTGGCTGAGACTGTTGTTTGGTATGTGAGCCTCCCTGACTGGCATGTGTGTGTCTTATGGACACAGATGTGACCCAGCACATTTCCTGCTGTGAGTTTTGTTACCTTGTCTAGTACTGGCTACTATGGTGACACCAGTATTTGCTACAGATCTCATGCTGCCACTTTAGGTGTCTACTATCTGCTGGCATCCTATTCAGCCACCCCAATTCCCTTTCATGCTCACATCCATACCATAGATACAAGTAACCACACATACTACTCCATTCAGCAATTGATAGGGAGAGTGACTTACCTTGTAGATGTGCCGGTATTGAGGATGGTGCTGGAGGGCTGACTATGCTGGATGCGCATAGTACACTCCCTATGCATGGTTAAGCACAGGTAGTGTCATGTTTGGCATCCATTTTACTGTATGTGCAAGCCAGAGAGAAGTGTAATTCCCTGGGTTTCTACCATACCTTTGTATGTGCTATGCGTTGCCTCTTTGCCATGGCCTGGGCATACTGGGCACATCTCTTTCTGCCTACTTGGGCAGGCTCAAGTTGTTCCTCAGATTTACTCTGTGCCTGTGCAGGCCTTGGCAATGGTGGGGGGGGGGGGGTTGTGTGGCCCTTCCCCGTGCTGTTCCTGCTGCAGCTGTTTTTGCAGGACCATACTGAGTAGCATGGCACATACAATGAAAATTTGGGTACATGTAGCTGATGAATACTGCAAGACTCCACTGGATGTGTCCAGGCACTGGAACCATGATTTGAGCATCCCAAATACATGCACTATTATGATTCTGGTCTGTGCGTGTGCATCATTATGGAGTTCTTGTTCAGGTGTGTGTGCATTTCTGATGGGTGTCATCAGCCACGGCTCCAGTGCATAACCAGTATCCCCCACTAGGTGGCCGTAAGGGATGTCCCCATTGGCAAATCTCTGGTACAGCTGCATCAGATGCCAGATGTGGGAGTCTTGATAGCTTCCAGGGCAGCCAGCGCACATATTCATTATAATGCCCTGGGCATCACACACGACCTGGCAGCTGATGGAGGGGAAGCCCTTGCAGTTGATGTAGACCCTACCCCGCTCTCTGTGTGGTGCTTTGATGCATATGAGTGTGCAGTCTATAGCACCCACTACCTCAGGGTATTCTGCTATTTGGTGGAAGAGACGCATATTGCTGGCCAATGCCTCATGGTTGTTGTGTTTATTTCCACAATGGCTGTGAGGCGTTGATGCATACAGTTTCATAGTATAGTACTAGGCTATCTGCCCTAGGGCATTTATAAGCCTAGCCAAAGTGTATGTGGCTTTCACCACCCCATGTAATGATACAAAAGTGTACAATTTAAATTAAATTTGGTTTACTGTGCCTCTATCTAGCAATGACACAGAGATGACCCCCGGGGTAAACCTACGATCACTCATCCATTCATCCAGATTTCTCTTGAAGAGAGTCAGTGAGGGGCTCTGCCTAACATGAACAGGTATCCTGTTCCAGAGTGCGGGAAGCCTCTGAGTTATGAATCTGTCCCTCCAGCATGTCCTATTCATATTTGTGCTGAGGTTTAGATCTTTAGCTCTCATGGCTCTGATGGATTTGGATTTTTTGAGGTGGAGCATGTCCATTAATTCTGAATTGGACATGGCCTTGTACGTAAGGCACAGATCACCTCTGAGCAGGCAGTATGCTACTGAATAGAGCTGGAGCTTTTTCAGTCTGACATCTCATTGATCCTCTTGGTAAGGTACTTTTGGGGTATCTCCAGCTGCTGCAGGTGCCGGGTGAGGTACATACCAAATGGGGCATTGTACTCAATCATAGGCCTGAAAAGGGAGGAATATAAGGGTACAATGACATCCTTTGATCTGGATGTGAATCCCTTCATGATAAGGTGGGCAAGGTAGAAGGTCTGTCTAACCACTTTGGCGACATGGATGTCAAATGAGAGGTCACTGTCAACTTGGGTCCCCAGGTCTCTGATTACTTTTTCCGTACTTAGTGGATTACCACCTATGTGGTAATTTGTGGGTACTTTGTTTTTTCCAAAGGGGATGACTATACATTTTTTGACATTTAGTTTAAGGCCATGACTCTGGCACCAGTCGTCTGTTTCTGTGAGGCCCTTCTGGAGGATGCATGTGTCAGCTGGTGTGTCGACTATGGCGCCTAGTTTGCAGTCGTCTGCAAACTTTGTCAGCCACAACCCCCCTATGTTTGCCTGCACATCTGAGAAATAAATGCCGAACAAGAGGGGACCCAAGACAGAGCCCTGTGGGACTCCACTTGTGACTGGCTTAGAGGCTGACATAGCTCCTGCTATTCTGACTTTGTGGGTTCTGTCCTTTAGCCAGTTTGCAACCCATCTTGTGACAAACAGGTTTACATTTAAGCTGTTGAGCTTGTCTATGATGCTTGAGTGGGGTATTGTGTCGAAGGCTTTTGCCAGATCCAGGTAGGCTATATAAACTGCTTTGCCTTCATCGATGGCTCTAGTGACTGTTTCAAAAAAGTCCACCAGGTTTAAAAGACATGATCTGCCTTTTACAAAGCCGAACTGGGTAGGGTCAATTGTCTGTAGGTCCCCGATGTCTTTGTTTATGAGTTCCATAATGATCCTTTCCATAGCTTTGCAGACCAGGCTGGTCAAGCTTATGGGGCGGTAGTTTCCATGGTCTGTAGAGGTTTCACCTTTGGGGAGTGGGACCACTGTAGCTGTACACCAGTGTTCTGGGACGTATCCTGTAGCAAGGCTAAGATTAAACAGTGTTCTTATGTGCGGGTTTAGCTCCTCTAGGAGTTCACGTAGCATGCAACCCGGGACACCATCAGGTCCCATGGATGCTGTATTTTTAGCTTTTCTGAGGGCAGCTCTCACCTGGACATCTCAGATTTCAGGGAGGTTGCATTCAGCTGAGATATTTATTTCGTCTTTTGGGGGAGAGGGAGGGGAGAAATTTGCACTGAACCTGTCTGCCAGTATGTTGGCAATATCTGTGGGTTCAGTGTATTTTTTGCCGTTATGAACTAACTCTGAGCATATCTGAGGGTTTCCGCCCAGGTTTCTAACATAACTGAAGAAGGCCTTGTGATTATCTTTAGTGTCCTTAGCGATTTTTCTCTCGAAGTTGACCTTTGATGATTTTATTAGCGAACATAGTTTTTTGCTAGTGCTGATCAGGGATGCCTTCCCTTTATGGGATTTTGCTCTATCTTGCAGTAGCTTCCTTCTCTTGTTATAAAGTTTGTTTATGGCTGGGGTCCACCAGATAGGATGCCTGCCTTTGGTGGAAAGGGTCTTGGTTTTATTTGGGATTGCATGATCCATGCATTCTTGGAGATGCCCATAGAAAGCATTTGTGAAGGATTCAGCAGTCTGGGATGTGGTTTCCACTGGCCCAGGGGGCTTGAAGGATACCATTTCAGTCCTAAGGAGTGTAAAGTCGGCTTTTGAGAAGTTTCTCACTGTGGTCTTTTGTGCTGGGGGTGGAGGTGGGATATGAATATCTAGGGTTATTAGTTTATGGTCTGATCTCACTAGTGAGGGGTATACTTCCAGTGTTGAGCATTTTGTCCCCATGTTTGTGATGATCAGGTCAAGTATATTATTTCCCTTTGTGGGGGAGGTGACTAGTTGTTCCATCACATTTGAGTTGATGAATTCCAGGAACCCTTGGGCTAGGGTGTTGGGGCTTGAGTAATGCACCCAGTCTATGTTTGGGTAGGTGAAGTCTCCCAATATGATGGTATTTGGTGAGACATTCATATCCTCCAGTGTCTTCAGGAAGGCTGAATGGAGTTCCTAAGATTGCGAGGGTAGTCTGCAGCATGCTACAAGTTGTATAGCAGTTTTGCCTAAGGTTAGTTGCACATGGATGGTCTCCGATGCTTCATGCATTGCCACTAACCTGGAGGTGTGGGTGTCTTTAATGAATATGGACACTCCCCGTCCTTTTGTGGTTCGGCCCAGGTTTTGGGGCCGAAATGCATGATACGAGGTATAACCTGGTAGGGCTTGGGTGCTCTCAGGAGCCTTAAACCAGGTTTCGGTTACTGCACAGATATCGATGCTCTCCATACTGAGGAGTGTTTCGAGAGTCTGCATCTTGAGATTTAGACTTCTGGCATTGAGCAGCATTACCCTTAGTTTTTTCCTTTATTGTTTTCTAAGGTGGTGGGTTTGTCTTTTGAGCCTTGCCTAAAAAAGGCACTATGGGGGTGGCCTTAGCTAATATCCAGAAGCCCAGTGGTGACAGGTGCAAGCCGTCCCTTACGAAGCAGTGTGGCTTGTCCAGCATGTCATCCCAAGCAGACAGACATTGGATCCCCCTAGAATGACACCAGTAATTGAGCCAATTATTAAAGCTGATCATCTTGTCTTTGTATTGTGGCATCATTCTTGGTGAGGGCAAGATGCTGCTCAGGGTCAGGGTCATACCGGCCTTGGCTACATAATCAGAGAGTTCCTCTATGTCTCTTTTCATGTAGTCCAAGGAGGTACGTCTCAGGTCATTCACACCGGCATGGACAATGATGGAGTCATATTTGTACTTGCTTTGGAGTGACCTGAGTGCTTGTGTTATGTGGTGGATCCTAGCTCCCGACAGGCAGCTCACCATTACCCTCTCTTTGTTCAGCCTGGTAAGCGGGACGTCAATGTGTCTGACTATAGAGTCACCTATTACTAGTGTATCAGGCATGGTGTTTCACCTTACGGGCTGTGATTGTTTGGCACACTGACTTTGTGTACTATGTGTTGCTTGTGCAGAGTTTTGAGGTGGTGTTTTCTTGGATGTCTGCTTTGGGAGCCTCTGTTGTTTCGGTAAGTTTTTTATTACAGCCTCCGAATATGTCTTTGTGTTACTATGTGTTTGTTTTGCAGTTGTGGTTGGTTTATGTGAGACTGGGTTTGTTTTGTGTGTGGTTACCTTCTCCTCCTGTCTGGTCCTGCTAGTCCTGTGTTGGGAGAGTTCAGCCTCCAGTTTGGCTATATAGTTGCATCTCTCACATGTGTTTGTGTTTGTTGGGAGGAGGAGAGGGTTATCTGTCTACATGAGACAATTGTAACACTGTCTCAGGATTCCCAGATTAACCAGCTGAACTGGAGAAGATGTCAGTAATATACCACTCGACATGCCAGAATAGTATAAGGGGGTGATGTGTAACTGGGTCAGAGAGAGGACTTTGAAGGGAAGTGGGTATTAGCAAGGGTTGTAGGTGGATGTAGTGCTTACGTTAGTTTAAGGGTGCTTCACTTAAAAGAAAGGTTTTAGGAGCAAGTGCTAGGCTTATGATAAAGCGAATAGACTGATTTTGTTGAAAGTAGAGCTTTCTTAAGGGAAAAATTGAAGTGCACACTTGGCGGAGCCAGGAATAGTTTAAGCCTGTTTAACCGGCGCTGTGCTATGCGCACAAACAGGGAACTTCAAAAGAGCTGGAAATGGTCCAAAACGACAAATTACTACAAGCTCTTGTGCTGTGGTCACCCCTTCAGGGACAGATAGGCTGCTCAAGGCTCCCCACTCCCACTGGTGAGCAAAGAAACTTCCTTCTATCCAAGTAAGGCAATGGACAACACAGGAACTACACCACAGTCCAGAATACAGCAAAGCCTGTATGCTGGTCTAAACTAGTCGAGAAAGGTGGGAAAACAAGGATATTTTTGTGGGGTTTTTTTTTGTTTTTTAGTTTAAAAAGTACAAAGAAATGCAGGAAAAACAGTAATAAATCACTTACACAGGCTAGCTCACTTTAGTGGGTAGCCTCAACAGTTAAATTAAACAACAAACTTTCGACCAAATGTAACTTTAAGTGCAGATAATGTACAATGCAAAAAACAGGTAATAAAGCAGTTTAAACTTGTTCAAAGTAAGAAAAGGAAGGTCTCTCAGGTAAAAACAGCAAAAAAATACCTAGATCAGGAAAGTAGTCACTTTTCTCAGTTCTCTGCTGCTAGCACCACTCTGTAGGACCACGAGGAGCTGTTTCTGAGTAGTATAGCTGGAAAAAAAAACGCTCGGGGGCAGATTTTAAACAGAGAACTTCAAAAGAGCTGGAAATGGTCCAAAACGACCAATTACTACAAGCTCTTGTGCTGAGGTCACTCCTTCATGGACAGATGGGCTGCTCAAGGCTCCCCACTCCCACTGGTGAGCAAAGAAACTTTCTTCTATCCAAGTAAGGCAATGGACAACACAGGAACTACACCACAGTCCAGAATACAGCAAAGCCTGTATACTGGTCTAAACTAGTTGAGAAAGGTGGGAAAACAAGGATATTTTTTTGTTTTTTTTTTTGTTTTTTAGTTTAAAAAGTACACAGAAATGCAGGAAAAACAGTAATAAGTCACTTACACAGGCTAGCTAACTTTAGTGGGTAGCCTCAACAGTTAAATTAAACAACAAACTTTCGACCAAATGTAACTTTAAGTGCAGATAATGTACAATGCAAATAACAGGTAATAAAGCAGTTTAAACTTGTTCAAAGTAAGAAAAGGAAGGTCTCTCAGGTAAAAAAACAGCAAAAACTACTTAGATCAGGAAAGTAGTCGCTTTTCTCAGTTCTCTGCTGCTAGCAACACTCTGCAGGACCATGAGGAGCTGTTTCTGAGTAGTATAGCCAGAAAAAAACGCTCAGGGGCGGATTTTAAACAGGGAACTTCAAAAGAGCTGGAAATGGTCCAAAACGACCAATTACTACAAGCTCTTGTGCTGAGGTCACTCCTTCAGGGAGTGATAGGCTGCTCAAGGTTCCCCACTCCCACTGGTGAGCAAAGAAACTTCCTTCTATCCAAGTAAGGCAATGGACAACACAGGAACTATACCACAGTCCAGAATACAGCAAAGCCTGTATACTGGTCTAAACTAGTCGAGAAAGGTGGGAAAACAAGGATATTTTTTTGTTTTTTTTTTGTTTTTTAGTTTAAAAAGTACACAGAAATGCAGGAAAAACAGTAATAAATCACTTACACAGGCTAGCTCACTTTAGTGGGTAGCCTCAACAGTTAAATTAAACAACAAACTTTCGACCAAATGTTGCTGGCCAACATCTCACGGCTGTTGTGGAAATATACATGCTCACCGGCATGTGCTGACATGGCATCCAGGAATTGGTGGAGTACCCTGGATGCTGATGCCTGTGAGATTCCCATGATATCCCCAGTTGGCCTTTGGAAGGTAGCTGTGGCTAGTATTCGTAGGCCTACACAGACCTTGGTATCCACTGGGATGGGTTTGCCTCTGTTGGTTCTGTGTGTGAGGTGTGGCCGGCACAGCTCAACAATTTGCTGTAGGGGGTCCCTGTCCTCCCTGTAGCACTCCACTATCTCCAGGTCATGTAGCCCCTGGTAGGTTACCATGGGTCTGTACACTCTTCTCCTTCACCTCACTGTGGGTAGGTCATCAGCATTCTCATCCTCACCACCCTCAGCCTCTTCAACATGTTGATTTATGATAGCTGCTGCAGCCCTTATCATTTTGTTGCTTTCGTTTGGTAAAATTTCTCTGCTTGTGTACACCGGTGATGTAGAGTTTGTGGGAAAAAACAGAGGGAAAGGTGTTTGCATAGTTTATAGTGGTATGCTGGGCTGCTGCCTGTGTAATTGGCTGATTTTGATACATTTCACCTGCCAGCTATGCTAGTTCTCCTTGATTACCTTCCTACTGCTGTTTTCCCTTCCCATTGCCTTCCTGTTTAAGCCCAGGGGTGCACTGTGCAAATACAGTGCTCAGATGTGCATGAAGCTGCTATTTCCTGGTTTACATTTTTTTCCTTTAAAACAAGGTTTTAGGCAATGTAAAGAGTGCTAGGCAACCTCAAACACACCCCCTTGCTTAGCTCTGCTAAGCTAAGGGCAAATCCGAGCCACAGGGCTCCAGTAAACTTACAGTATGCCTGACACACCCCTCTATGATGTCAGCTAGTTCTTAGGCTTGCACCATGGTCTTCCTGCACTGAAACGGTTGGGTGCAGGCTAGCCATGAGGGGGGATCTAGGATTCAGTATCATTCCCCTCATTTGCATAGGATTGCCTGCTAATGCCTAGTTACAAGTCCTACACTGAGCCTTCCCCCTTAGCAACCATTATTCACTGGCCATGTTGTCTTCTGCCTGCCATTGAGTATAATGGCAAAATTGTGATTTTGCATAGAATGCTTATTTCAAGTATTTTTTTTTTTTTTATTTTCAGCCTGATCCCATTTGCTGTCCTACACTTAAACGGCCGAGATCAGCTAAAAAAAATAAAGTTACTTTTTTATTTTTGCAACTGTTTTCCATACTAATGGCCATATATTTGGCCATTGGCATGGTTTCCACATTATATACACCCTTTATTTGGAGCTGTCATGGCTCCATTTTGTAGTTTGCAGAAATGTACTCGGTTACTAACCGAGTACATTTCTGCAGACTACACTAGTCCTGTACAGCTGGCTGCCAGCTTCCTGGTTCACAAATTCACCTCATTTGCATGGTTTTCACCTGCAAATAGGGTAATTTGCATACAGGAGCTGTGTCCGTGCAAGAACAATGCAGGAGCACTTCTGCACCTCCCGGGAGCTTATTCCTGGATCGCACAGCAGCCATAGTGCCTCTAGCAGCTCCTGCACTATTCCAGCATGCCATGCAGAGCTTGCTGAATCCTGGGGAGCATTTAAAATTAGAAGGAATTTATTCATGTGTCCTTTAGTTTCTTAGATTTTTTGCTCCTTCCTTCACAGACCATCCATTTTTTGTTGCCTGTCTCTTTAAACTCTGGGATGACCATTCCATTTCTTCTATGTCCAACAGTATTTTCTTCTTTTGGATAAATTCCACTGCTTCTTGTAGGGAATCAAAGATCTTCACTCCTTCTGCCATGGTGATTTTTAATTCTTGCAGGAAAAATAATTTGAGCTTTAATATTGGCTTTTTTCAAGGACTTAATTAGAGGAACACACTCCTTTCTTCTGGATATGACTGTAGAGGTGTAATCATTGTCAAAACGAATAACAGCTTCACCCATCTTAATAGGGGAATTAGTCCAAGCTGATTTCAGCACTAAGTCCTTGTCTTGGGAGGAAAGAAATCTAAGTATTAAAGACCTGGGGTTAGATGAACTCAGAGACATAGCTGGATTTGCGAGGGATTGATGAGCCCTCTCAGGCATGTTTAGTGCTGATGAAAACCACTTGTTGAGAAATTGAATCATGTTTGCACCCTCTTCTTTCTCAGGAATGCCATATATTCTTATGGAATTCCTCCTTGATTTACTTTCAAGGTCTTCCAGTTTCTCAATCAGCCTGGTGTTTTCTTTTTCAGAAGCAATTCATTGTGATGTTCATTTTCTGTTACTCTAGTATCCAGGTCAGTTACTATTTCCTCTAAGGCAAGAATCTGTTCAGATTGTTTTTTTACTATTCCATTTAGAAGTTCCAGTTGTTTACTGCATTCTTGTTTGATAATATCCATTTTGTTTTTGAATTTGTCCATTTGTAGTGCCAGTTCTTGGATGTTTGTTATTATAAGATGTAATTCTTTCTTCACTGCTCTCTCCTGGTGTGGGTTCTTCGAGTTGCTCATGTTGAGATCTCCAGTAGAAAACTTCTTGACAGGAATAATTTAAAAAAATTCTCTTGACTGTGTATTAATTTTTAGAAAATAATAAAGAGTCTATGTTAATCTATCTTTTAGTATACTTTTAGTTAGATTTTTCTAAAAAAAATTAGAGTGTATTTCCTGTCAGGATATTAAAATCTAAGCAGAGCTTTGGATTTCTGCTATCAGACTGGAATCTTGGCCACGTCCTCTAGCTAGCTACATATTCCTGAGGAAAGGAGAGTTAGAATTGAATGTCATTAGCTTTGGAGTAATGGTGCAAACCTCTCTTCTGGTTAAAATATCCTATGGGAAGCAACTGTGAAATGTAATGGTGCTCATATGGAACCCTGAGGTGCACTACAAGTAAGAAAGTAGAAAACAGAGGAATTTGCCCGGCTTACTACTCACTAAGCATGCCCAGAAAATACAAAGCAAACCGACCTAGAACCAAAACAAATCTGCCTCAACAAATGTTGCAAATGGTCTAAAACATAGCATGATTTCCCATGTCAGATGTGATGAGAGATGTGGTATGCTTGTCTCTTGTTATGAGTATATAATTAAAAACTCTGATAAGCAATGTCTCAGTACTGCATTTTGAAGGAAAGACACTGAAAGGGGCCATAAATATTATCTTCTTTCATAAATGGGAATCTAGTTACTGTAAACAACTGTTTGAAATAAATGTACATTTGAATCTGAATTAGTTAATTTTAATATTGTGTGAAAAACTGATTAAGAATGCTATCCTTCCAAGCAGAAAGTTCTATTAACTCTGTCAACAAATGCAACATCTCAGTCCCTCATGAACATGTCTGGCATACAACTGAAGAACGACTTTTCTCAACAAGTCAGTGTCAATCCCTCTTTCCTTTTCTGGACAACATGACATAAATGACATTACAACAGGTTATTGTTTGTCAATCATATCCGCAATTAACTTAAAAAAATAATATCAGATAGTGAAGATGATACATTCACCTCATCTTGGTCTTTTAATTCATCTCCCTTTACTGTATATTCTGCTTCTGCTCATAATGTTTCTAGACACCTTAATAATCATAATATGTCCAACAATCTATCCCATGAATTTCTACATGGCATCAGATGTTATTTAGCTTGTAAAGTTCCATCTTTGTATGCCTCTAGTAAACTCAAATAGTATTTTCTGCTGCAAAACATGGATTTAGGCCCAGCAGAAGTACAGGCATTGTACCTATTGATATAGTAGAGTTTATCTGAAAGAAACTTGGGCATGACACTTTTGTTGGTGGTATCCTTTAAGATGTGTTTAATGATTTTGATACAGTTTATCATACTAGGATAATAGAGGCTAGGTTTAAGGATTCATTTTCTCTGCACTTTGATGTTTCTCAGACTATCTAATACAGCACAAGCTGTAAAATGAAATTGTGTGATTTACAGCTCCTTATTGTAGATGTAACCATGGTCTGGCACTTTGTTTAGCTGATGTTGGTCATTTATGTGGATCACATATCCTATCACTATAGAGTCCAAGCTATTTCAGTGTGTGAATAACTTTACTAGCACTATGAATTACAATTTAGCTGTGTTCACTAACATCAAACTTAAAGCTTCATTCCATTCCATGTTATCTTGGCTAGTCTCCATGGATGTACAACTCAGTTTTTAAAAGCAATCAATACCCTTCTCCCCAGGATTACTTTAATGAGTGCTTTTGATTGCTCTGATCCACCATCACACATATCTATATGAGTCACAAATAGATCTGTATTAAATATTAATGGTCTTGACTCAATCTTCATAGAGGAGGTATTGCCAGAGAAGCTGTTGGTTGCCTTATTGAAAAGCAATTCAAACTGGACTTCAAGGTAAGGATAAAATCATTGCAACTTATTTGCCAAGTTTCAATTGTATAATATGCATTATCACCTTCTGCCTCCTTCTCTCTATCTGTATAAAAGTAGTGCATCATTCCTATCATATCTGCCCACAGGTCAGTCTATATTAATTATTTTGTTATAGTTAAATATCTTTATTAACGTATAATAAACTGTTGCAAGTTTAATTATTATATAGCCAATACTTTACATTGATCTGCTTTTTTTAAAGCCTGCTGTTGCTCATACATAGCTGTCTTCTGAAATTGTATCATTGCATAAAATATTCTTATCCTAAGTTTTCTGTTTTTTTTACTACTGCTTTTATGTTATAAAAACCTTTCTCTGCAAAATTGTAATGCATATTACCTATATTTGAATTAACTAGAGTTGTGCTACTTCTTATTGTCTGGAGATTTGCCTCAATGGGACTCAAAAGGAAAAAGAAAACTTGAAGCTAGAATTTCTAGTAAGCAAATGTTAAATAAATAAAACAAATGCTAATGAGTAGGCAGTAGCAGCATGAGGTCTGAATCCTATAACTACTGCCTAAAACATGCAATGGTATAGCTGTCAATAAATGTAGATATGAGCAAAGGAATGACCTCTTAATCCACACTGCAGCAAGTTCTATAACATGGAAGGAGAGATTGGCTTTAAGGACATATAGTAAATACACACTGCTGACAACTGAAACTTATCTAAAATTGTTTTGCACATGAACATGCACAGACAGAATATATTCCAGAATGGTAGGGATAGTGATTGACTACTCTTTAATACCCACAACATCTCCCCATGTATATTGTATGCTGTTGCCATGCAAACTACATTGCCAAATGAGTACAAATTATTTTACCCTTAAAATATATATGAATGGTACCAATAGCTTGAGCACGAACATGGTGAAGGGTGGATGGTCAAACCTCATTGAACATCTTTTTAACTTGTATATTCTTAAGCTAATATATTTAAAAAAATCGCTGTCTAAAAGCATTTAAAGTTCAATAAAAAAAATATTTTCTCGGAAGTAAGTGCATTCACAAACAGAAATACTCTTAAACAGTAGTTAAAGGTTTTAAACATACAGCCAAGACAGAACAAAAAGTACTGCTAGTTAAACTAGACCTTGCCTGTATTAGTCCTTTGGATGAGATGTTAAACCATGGTCCTATCTGCTTGAGTTGGTGGTAGCTCAGGTGGATGTAAATAGAGTAGGTGAAGTTACTGATGCCCTTGCCAAATTTCCCCAAAGTAGTATAAATGCCATCTAGTGTCTCACCTGAAAAGAGAGACTAACCAATTCAACAAAATGATAAATAAAAGCTGAAGACATACTGTGCCATTACTGTTTCCAAGTCTCAATATCAAGCCAGAACTTAAACAGTCCTTACAGGAATCAGCCAGTGGGAAAATCCGGCAACTGTCTCTCCACCTGATAAACAATTAACTGACTTGAATTAACAGTTTCTCTCCCTCCATGTCTTTTCATATGAGTTCCAGGCAGGATTTTCCATGGCTTCACTTTTACAATTTAAAAGATATGTTCTTGTTTCCAGAGGTATATTTTTTTGAGGTGGAGTCCCAACAAGTTACTGTCCAAATAAGGTACCACTATTTGATCTAGTGATTGACTTCGAAGAAACATTATGTTTTATGCATTGCAGATGCCACAAGTCAAGAAACAGATATTTTCATTTGTAAACTGCAGACCATTTCCATAGTTGTAAATGTACACCACTCTTCTACATACAATTTCACACATTTATTTTAAATAATATACATTTACTAATTTGCAATTGCAGTTCACTTTCTACTTTTTCATTTAGTTATTTTTTACTTTTTAATTCACTTAAGCTTTAGTATATTTCGATTAATTCTGCCACATTTCCTTTCTTAAAAGACCAATACATTTCTGAGCTTGTTACAGTTTTTCACATAAAAAAATAAAATAAGCCAGCTTTTAAAACCATCATCAGAGGAATGTATATAATGAAAAACCATGACAAACATTTCATGGTAAGAAACAAAAATCAGTGACACTGATGCACAGACTGTAGCACTGTGAAAATACAGTTTAGAGTGTATATTATGAGAAACAGGCAGGCATTATTTTTTCCACAAAGTTTGTTGTATCTTGAAAAGGGAATATGACAACAATAATTTCTCTTGAAGATCAGGACTCATCATCATTACAACATTTTGGAAGGCTAACATTTTTAAAATACTAGTCCTTCTAACAACTTTAAAACAGTGTCAGTTGCTCAACAGAAAGTGTACTTGCCTTTGATGCTGGAAGGTCAGAAGGCTATGGGTTACATTCACACCTTCAGGTGCTTGGATTCATTTTCCATTACTAAAACTGCAGTACAGCATAAGGATTGCTGTATTCCATCATTTATTATTAAGTAAAATATAATAGTAATTAAGGGGCAGCCTTGCCAAACTCCATTTATCTACCTTAATATAATGACCCTGCCCAACTACTTGCCATATGCATACAAATGCTTATATGCAACTTAAAAAAATTAAAGGTAAATGTCAGATACGGAGGAGAGAACACAGCATGAAGTCAAATTCCAAAAAACTCAAAAGTACCAATATGACGAAACACAAAGTTTATTCGAGTAAGCGCTTTCACCTACTAGGCTTCTTCAGACTCGTAGACAAAGTATAAACAGTTAGTTAGGGCTTAAATATACAAAAATAGGCGGGAAATACTAATTAGGACTCATAAATGACAACATTAAATATATGATGATATTAATGAAAGTAGATAGTCCCTATTGTACATGGTACTACATAGTTAAAAACCATATTCCACTAATATATAAATGAATTTAGTGCATTTCTTAAGCTAATAAACAAAATATGGACTGCATTCATCTACTATGTACCCTATTCCTATCTATTTAGTACACTAAGTACCACATAAACAATATAAAACATAGTAAAAAACAATTTTGTAAACAACAATTTTATAAACAACAATTTTAAAACCAATTTAAGAACATGTTAAAAATAGATATAGAAATAGTCATACCGAACTACCATACAGAGAGCTATCACAAAAAATTATGTACCTACTAATGTGCCTTGAGTCTTCTCATTTTCAGGAATGGTTTGACTGATAGCTTAGCATTCAACCCTGGGGGTGCATCGGATCTAAATTTCATGATCCACATATTCTCCCTGGCTTCTGTATGTGTTCTTATATCACCTCCTCTAATATCCATATGTATTCGTTCTAATATCCTAAAAACAAAAGTATGTGTTGAGTCAGAATCAATAACATGTTTTGCAAGTGCATTACTTTTATGTTGCATCCTTATTGCATATAGATGTTCTCTTATCCTATCTTTTAACTGTCTATTTGTTTTCCCAATATAGAATGAGAAACATTTCTGACAGGTAGCAATATACACAACATGAGTAGATAAACAATTACCATAGGCTTTCAGGTAGTATCTATGTTGACTAACTGGATGTATAAATGTGGTTTCATTACTAATAAAAGAACAGTAATTACAGTTACCACAAGTATATGTACCACTGGGAGGGTCAGGAGATGAAACTCTAGATTTATTACTATCACATAAAATCCTTTTTATATTTTTCTTATTTTTATATCTGAATCGTGGAAATTCTCCTAATCTCTCCTTAACCTTAGCGTCCACTGTGAGGACATTCCAATGTGCTTTGACAACTTCCTTAATTCTCCAAGCATCAGTGGTGTAAAACATAGTGAATGCCTCTCTGGAAACATTAGATGTTTGGGGGTCTCTAATGGCTGGCTTCTTGTTAGAAAAGTATGGTGCTGCTATACCATGTCTAGATTCATTAACCTTTTCAAACTCCTTAATAATTTCTTGATTATTGTAGCAACGTTGGGAGAGTCTAATATACAGATCATTCAAGTCCTGCTCATATCCTAAATTAGTCGGATTGTATCTAGAGGCCCTCATTGCTTGTCCTTTAACTATATTGTTATATATGTACTGCGGATGCATACTATGGCGGTGAAGAAGTGTGTTAATGTGACATTTCTTCCTATAAACACCTGTGTTCACCAATCCATTAGGTAATTTCTCCACATATACATCAAGAAATATAATCTTAGTGGTGGATGTCTCATGACTGAACTTTAGGTAAGGTGTAACATTATTTAACTGATCTACAAATTCTTTCAACGCATCTGTGGGACCTCTCCAGATAAAGAAAAGGTCATCCACAAAACGTCTATAGAACACTATGTGCTCCATAAAAGTAGGTAACTCATACATGTAGGTGTGTTCCCATTCTGCCATGAATAGGTTGGCGTAGCTATTGGCACATGAAGTGCCCATAGCTACGCCATCCCTTTGCAAAAAACAGTCATTCTCAAAGCAAAAGATATTGTTATGTAGAACAACCTCAAGCAGTGATATAAGTAACATTATCTTAGAATCAGGTAAGTTAGAGACCCTTTCCAAGTGTCTAGTTAAAAAATCAACACCAACGTTATTCGGAATCACTGTAAACAGTGATTTCACATCCATTGTTAAAAAAGTAAGTTCAGATACATCAATTATATCTTTTAAACAATCATATAATTCTACTAGGAATTGTTTGGTGTCTTTTAATATAAATCTGTTCATATCAACAATAGGCCTCAAATTTTGTTCTATAAATATGGAAGAGGGTTCAGTGATCCATCCCCTCCCTGCTACTATTGGTCGAAGGGGAGGGTCTGTTATGCTCTTATGTATCTTGGGACGTCCACTAATCAATGGAATCAAGGGTGCCTGGACATCAAGAAAATAAAAGAGTTTATTGTCTATAACCTGACTATTTAACAAACCTAATAAGAATGTATGTACCCTATGTGAAAATATTTTCACCAAATCTATATCTAAAGGTTGATAGAACTGCGTGTCTTCTAGCATATTTAACATCCGATGAACATAATCTTGATGAACATAGTGTAACTTGTATCTAACTTAAAAAAATGATTAAATTTATCCCCATATCCATAGTACTTCAAAATCTGCTCAGCCAGATTATGGAAAAAAATATTGCATGTCTTGTTTATATTAAAGATAAGTAGTAGTCCATCATCCTTTACTGTACATGTCATTCCCTGAATTATCTCCTGTATTAAAGTTAAGATTTGTGTCCCTGCCATCCCATACACTCCTTTACTAACATAGTATTTCAATCCAAATTTCATCCTTAAATGCAGCATCTTCACAAGTATTTTTTTAGTCAGCATTACAAAGGGTTATAGGTCTCCAGTTTCAAATGTCCCTCATGTCCCTTTTCTTCCAATGGAACCTATTGTGCTAAGAGTCGTTGCTCTTTTTATATCAGCACTATAGTAGTTATTATAAAGTTTTAATAGAAAAGTCCTCTGTTAATGAGACATAGCCTTCTAAAACACTTACCCAGTTCCATCTTCCTCTGGCAAGTGTTTTGTTTAACTCATGTAAAGTAAACATTTTTTCCATCACTCCCAAAAGTACCAGTCTGTGGAATATTCCATATCCTTGTTGGAATGGTGCAATCTTTTGTATACAAATGTCCATACTTATGGAACTATATCTAGTATACCAGTTGTGTACACTTCTTTTCCCTATCTGTATCAGTCAGATTATCAATAAAATTCCTTTGCCATTTTAAGGTCTTGTTGAAAAAAATGGTGAGACTTCCTCCATATTTTCTTGTAGAAAATTCTTTTGTTTCAACAAAAGGTCTTAGCATTCCATCAAAGGTCCCAGAAAAAAAAAATCTCCCTTTCTTTTCTCATCATGTCTATCTCACCCTTCCCCAATAATAGACTGTATTCTGGGAAAGGGGTGGCAGAGCTAGCAAGAGACAAGGTGACAGGGTAACTACAGAGCTCCTTTTGTGAACTGTGGGCATTTAGTGATCCCCAATGTTGTTGGCTGCCGTCCACTAGCATTAAATACTATTTACAATCACAAAACAGCTACCTGACACATTTCCTGAGACAGAATGGCAGCAGTATCCAGAAGAATGCTGGGGAATTCTCCATCCTTGGAACATAAACTTGATGCATAAACCATCCTTCCCAATGAAGTTTTGGCTGATACTACTGAAATTAACTCAGTCAAGCCTAAAACACATTTTTTGTATAATTTTAGTTCACACCCATACCGCCATATGGCATCCAGAACTTTTTTGGGTCTAACTTCTACAACTAAGAGACTTACCAGATAATAATAGGCAGTATTAGAAAGGGTAAGGAGTTATGAAAAATGAAACTAAGATTGTTAGTCCAGGATGTCCTGCAGTGGAGAAATGAAACGTTGTCACCTATTATTCATATTTTCATATTTATGTATATATTTCATAAATGAGAGACTAACTTTTTATTGAGGTGTATGGTGTGACACACCAATGTGGAAGACAGGACAATTCACTGAAAATGCTGGTTTATATCACACCATACTGGAAATATTGCTATTTGTTTGTTAGTAATTATGAACATAAGCAATATTTTCATATGTACTTAATACTTCAAAAATCTAGTGACTTAAACAGTCTTGCCTGACATTAGGTGAAACTTTCGATGTTGTGGAAGAAAATTGTCTTTAATATTTGCACTGTAAATTGCCATCCTGAGAGATATCCAGTATTATTTGCATTGCTAATTATACAATTAAATGTATGTTTTTATATTACTGTAAATATATCAATAAACATGCACTAATAGAGGAATTTCTTGTTGTCATGTAAAATGCTTATATCAGGTTAACAAAAATGTTCTAATACATGTCTATGTTGTATAGTATTCGACAGATGAAAACATGATGTTCATCATATTGATCACTGCTGCAGTAGCCTTAGCTATATGGGTTATATCCTTCCAAGGCTTCAGGGCACCTTCCATGCACCCAAATTATCAAGTAGATCTAGCTGAGCTGACTAAAAGACACATTTGTTGACAAAGCCCTTTAGAGCTTTACTACCACCAAAGAATTTTCTCCTCTGAGGATTTTAAGGATTGATGGTTGGCTTTGGCTTCCATTTGCCAGAAAGATAAGTTCAATTTCAGGGAAAAAAACTTCCATTAATTTATTGATGTTTTAATCCTTTTCTCTTTCTGAAAGTTATTCTATAGCTAGGAGTGTTGTGGTTTGGCAGAGTGTCTCAAGACCACAATGTACTTTTAAAAGGAGCACATGTTTTTTTTTCTGTTATTTAAATTAATGTTAACTAACTAAAACATATTTTCTGTGGTGAAATTGTGTTTATGTTTCCTTTGTGGGGCTAGTATAATCTTCAAAAGTTATTTTCACTGCGATTTTTCCATAAAAAGGTAAGTTATGTAGACTGGTAGTTTTACCGGCATTTGCTGCTTGGCTTCCTCAGGAAAAAGGGATAATGTTTCGCTTGACCATGGAACAGACTACCAGTCCCACAGAAGGTCTTCTTCCACCCACAAAAATAAAAAGATAAGCAAGCAGCCTTTGCTGCAACAACAGACTAGAAATTTGCCTCGGCCACAGGTGCATATCTCTGCTGTTGCCACTTCTTTTACCTCAGACCAATAATCTTTTACTCTGGATCCCTCTGGTATATCACCTACAGCCATTATGGAATGGAAGTTACCCATGTCTTCTGCGGCTGTTAGAGTCCCCTCAGTGGGCAAGGGAGAGCCACTCTTGTTGATCCTGGGAAATGGATGTGTTGTGCCAAAATGCTGTTCCCGCAAGGGAGAGGCACTCTTGTTGATCCTGGGAGATGGAACAGGGAAGTCTTCTGTGTTGTGGCAAAATGCCGTTTCTATCCCTGGGGAAGTAGCTGCTGCTATGGTTGACCCCATGTTTTCTATTAAAAAGAAACAGAAAACCAAACATGTATCTACTCCTCTTCAAATTTCTTTATACCAGAGTAGTTTACTGGGTCTGGCTCAGGGTTTAATTCAGGCTACTGATATTCTTTGCAAAATAATTTCTCGTAAAAGAAAGTGTAATTTCTCTTTTCCTGAAGAGATTCACGATTCAGAGTTTTTCCTCAGATTTCTGATTCAGACCCAGAGGAGAACTCAGTTTCTGATTTTTCTTTTGAGATTTGTTTTTTCTCTGAGACTATTGCTAGAATGTATTAGTGTTTTCAGTGAGAGCGCACTGAGGTTTCTTAGTCCCTCAGAAAATACTATGAGTTTTGCAGAAGGACTTTCAAGAACCTACACCCATTTCTTATATTCTATTGGCTTTAGAAGATGTGTGTCTTACTGCCTGCAATTTTCCTGTTAGTCAGCCAGCTGTCCCTGAATAGGAAGATAGGATGTATAAAATTTCTCAGTCTTTTAATTTTTGATACACTATTCCCAAAACTGAACCAGCAGCTGTAGCTTTAATGAATCATATTGCTGCTAAGCACTTAGTTAATTTCAGTCCTTCTGTTTCTGATAAGGATGAGGAAATTATTGATAGGTATGGGGGAAAGTGTATACTTCTGCAATATTGGCTTTCAGAATTTCAAATTGCCATATCCATATGCTAAAATTTGTTCTGACAAATTGTGAAAGTATGAGGAATGTTTTATCTGTAGTTACTTCTTGTGAGGAAAATCTGCTTTAAATAAATTAGTTTCTTCTTTTGCACAGGTCACTATTCATTGCTTGCAGTGTAGGTAGGACTCTGTTGATACATCATCCAGGGTTAAGGCCACTGGTACTGTTTTAAAGAGGTTTGCATGGCTGCTTTGTCAGAACCTTCCAGGTGATGTTAAAAAAGAGATTTTAAATTCTCCCTTGGCTGGAGATTTAGCAGTTAGACCCTCTGCTGCAGAGATGATCAAAAATTGTCATGAAAGGGACAAACTAAATCATAGAATCTCTTAAGATTTTTCAGCTCCCTTTTTCCAAGCTGTCTGAGTGATTTTTCTTGCTCTTTTTTCATTTTTGGCAGAAAACAGAATAAACAGTCTCAATAGAATACAAGTAAACACCATTTACCACAAAGCCTATTCAACACTACATATTAATAATGGTATATCTGAGAGGATTAACATAATTAATGGTACGAGACAAGGTTGCCCTCTCTCTCCTTTATTATTTAATCTATATATAGAGCCTCTCTTCCTTCTTATTAAACAAAAAACTCATCAGATCATCCCCAAGCTATTTAGAACTAGTATCCCCCTCTCGGCATTTGCGGATGATCTAAATATTTACCTCTCTTTACCAAATTCAGACTTAGAGAAAATCATGAAATCCATTAATATCTTCTCTAAATTTGCCAACTACAAAGTTAACAAAAACAAATCTCAAATTTTTCCGGTTAATATCACATCACCATATCCCCTAAATTTTTCCTCTGATGTTATTCCAGATAATTCAAGTCTTCATTACCTGGGCTAACTTTCTCAACTGATCAATCTATTTCGTATCAGGAGAACATTTCTTCTCTTTGGAAGGGGGTGCAATGGGATTTAAAGAGATGGTCTCAACTTAAGCTTCCCTTTCTAGCACGTGCAACTATCATAAAAATGAATATCCTTCCCAGATTCTTGTATATTTTCAACTCGACTAATTCGATTATCCCTCTATACTTTTTCAATAAATTACACTCAACCTTCTCTAAGTTTATTTGGTCTCCTAAATCGGTGAGAATTTCGTATTCTAAACTTACTTACCCGAAGGATTTGGGTGGTATTTCTCTTCCTGACTTCAAACTTTACTATGATATTATTCAAAGTAGTAGAATTATTAAGATAGCAAACTATATTAATACCTCAGATGCCTGGCACCCTAACTGGGTTTTACTTTACTTCAATTATATTAGATCCCTTAAATTCAATCCATCCGCCTTACCTTTCTTGAGTAAAGTTAGTCTAGACAAATATTAAATCTTCTATAGCCTCAAATATAACGTTATCCGATTTCATAAACTATTATCTTCGCTAAAACTTTTGCAGGCGTTCATTTCCCTCCAACCAATACATCTAAATTCCAATTTAACTCTAAATGGTAACTTAATAAATTTGGACAATTTCCCCCTTATTAAGGATAAGTGCATGGCAGACTTTTTCTTAGTCAAACATCTGAAGTTATCCGAGATCAGGCAAACCTTTAATTTATGCAATAAATATACTTTAATAACTAGACAAATCCTTGAACTATTGAATCCATACTATGATCATCCAGACCTATCTAGAGAAAATATCGAAATTGCCAAGGTTATTTGGAAACTTCTTCTGCTAAAAAGAAAATAACTTCCAATCTATATAAGTTATTAATCTCTATTAGATCTAACAATGTGCCAGTATTTTCTAAATTCTGGTCAGATAAGGACCCGAGTATAACTCCCACACTAATGATAGAGGCTTTCAAATCAAGTATTAAATTTATCCCTTTTAAAAAATTATTTTATACACAACTCATGATCACCAATAATGCGTACTTAACACCTGCAATCATTAATAAAATTCATCCCAACTCGTCTCCTCTGTGTCCATTTTGTAAGGATCAAGTAGCCGATATATATCACATTTTCTGGAGTTGCAAATGTATGTACAGACTATGGTGTGCCCTTAAAGTTATTCTGGAGAAAATGGGATACGAAAAATCAACACTTTCTTGGCAATTTGCTTTATTGCATATCCCTCCTGATAATATTCCTAAAGCTCAGCTCAAGGTGGTGATTTCAATTGTCTTATTTATCAAATATTATATCTCATTGCATTGGAAGTGCCAAGCCGCACTAACATGGGAAGGTCTAAAGGAATTGGTAATTAGGCATATTAGGGCACAAAAGTATCTCTTTTATAAAGGTAATCACAAGTTCTGTTCTGAAATTTTTTGGAATGTATTCTTTGATTGTCTTTTAACCTGAAACACTTTTCATTTTTGTATTATATCTCTTTAATTTATTATCTGTTGTATATATTGTAAATGATATGGGCTTTGTATAGTTATATATAGTTTTTGTTGATGTTTGTACAGTGTTCTTCTGTGGTTTGTATTGTTTGTCTATAAGATAATAAAATAAAAAGATTTTCAAAAAAAAAGAATACAAGTAAACAGACATTTAAGAAGGAATAGCAAGGGATTTCCAAAAGAAGTCTCTAAATTCTCAAAATGAAGTACAGTCCAATATGTCTGAATGACTATTTAAGAGATCTTTTGACCCCCTTTTACTTCCAGAAAATCATAATCTTCATTTTTGTCTCTGCAATGGATTGCTTTAGACTAATGGGATCTGAGTATCATTCATCAAGATTACAGATGGCAGTGGGAAGAAATTCTTCCTTTCTTGGGGGTCATAGTACTGGGGAAATGTTTTGGTGGAAACAACAGATCTCCTTAAATCAAGGCCTTGCCTTCACCATCCCAGCTCCAAAGCAGTTAGTCACCTCAGATGATTTAGACCTTGCTTGTAGAGGAGGATAAAAGTGCAGGGGTATGGGACACCAAGGGCAGATGCAAACACAAAAACATATAGGAGACGCTTGCACTCAATTCTCTGAACCATCTTTGGCCCCTGGACCTCTTCAAAGTGGTTTCAGACAAAACCACAGTGTTGTGGTACATCAACAAGCAAGGGGGAGGGGGACCAGGTTGTACCCCCTTTGTAGATCAGCCATGTTAGCTTGGAATACAGTTTCACAGCACAATCTCATTCTACAGGCATCCTACATACCATTAGAGCAAATTTGTGTGTCAGACAGGCTGAGCAAGGCCAGGGCAGAACATCATGAATGGAAACTAGATTAAGGGGTCTTGCAACATTTGATCCATCTGGTTGAGTTGCTCAAGTAAGTCTTTTTGCCTTGTCTTTGGACAATCATCTGGCAAGATGATGTTCCAAGACTCTATGCAAAAAGGCCTAGAAGACACATGCCTTTTGTTTTCTTTGGGCAATAATGTTTCTGTATGCTTATTGACTTTTTCCCATAATATCCTGATTACTTCTGTAGATTCAGAAGGAATCCTCCAAAATCTTTGTGGTGACCCCTTCTGGCCTAGGCAACTGTGGTTATCTCTTCTTTTAGAAATGGTCAGGGTCAATTACCACAAGCTTCCTCACAAACTGGATCTACTCATACAGGAACAGGGGTGCTTGATACACTCCAACAATAATCATTTTCAGGTGTCTGCCTGGATGATAATATGTCTTAATTCCTTGTAGGCACCTATTTACTAAGAACATGCAGCAGATACTAATGAAGGCAAGGAAGCATGCTACTAGAAAATCATATATTAACAAATGCAAATGGTTTTCTAATTTGTGCCAACAACATAACCAGTACCCATTCAGGGGTAGTTGTTCTCTGTTTTTTCAATATTTATGTGAGTTACAATGCTATGACCTTTCTTATTTCTCTGTGAAGGTTCATTTATAGGCCACATATGTCTTCCTGTAGATACTCTTGTTTCAAGGCAGTCTCGTGTAAAAATGTTCTTAAAAGGGGTTTTGCATTAGAGGCTTCCATGTAAGCTAGCAGACCCTCCTTGGGATCTTAAATTTTGTGTTACAGAATCTAAGACTTGCTCCTTTTGAACTAGCTAATTTGACTAACTTGAGGTTCTTAACATAGAAACAGTTTTACTGATTGCTCTGACCTCTGCAAGAAGGGTATCTGAGTTGCACACTCTTATGATGAGTCAACTATACCTCATTTTCCATAGGAACAGGGTTTCTTTGAGAACAAATCCTTCTTTTATGTCTAAAGTGGTATCCAAGTTTACTTTAAGCCAAACAATACATTTCCCCATTTTATTTACTGAATTTAAAAATGAGGGAGAAATGATACTCTCTAGCTTGGATGTCCACAGACAAATAGAGTACTATCTTGACAAAACTATTTCTCTCAGAACTTCAGATCAATTGTTTATTTCTGTGACTATAAGAAGAAGGGACAGCCCATGTAAAAACAGACTATTTCCAAAAGGATGCCTAAGACTATTACCTTTTGTTCTACTCACCATAGTAAATCTATTGCAGGCAGGGTTAAGTCCCTCTCTACCAGGGCCTTGGCTTCATCTATGGCTTTTTTGAAAGGGATGCATTCTAGAAATTATGTAGAAGCTGCAGCCTGGTCATCTGTATATACCTTTACAAAAGACTATAAGCTTGATTCCTTCTGTAGGCCAAGTTCAGGCTTTGCTAGGACCATTCTACAGGGCTTCTTGAACTCTTCTCTTTCTTCTCCTTCCAACTCCCAAATGTAGTTTGCTTTGGTAATCAATCTACTCATATAGGTAAGACTACTTGCAGCAGTAATCAATATGGTGAACATAGTACAGTTGTATAAGTTGAACATATCATAACAGTTGATGTTCAAATGACCACTGCTGGAGTAGCCACTCCTTCCCTCCATCTCCCATGAACTTTAATGTGTTTTTTATGTCAGGGTGTGGACATTTATGTTTTTTTGTTGCTTGCATAGTCCTTTCAAAACTCAGCCTTCCTCTTTCTGTTGACAGGAAAGCTCTGAAGGGCTTTGCTCTGAAATTTGCCTTTTAGTCAGCTGAGCTTGAGGCACTTGACAGTTTGGGTGTGTGGAAGGTACCCTGAAGCCTCGGAAGCTGGCCAGTCATTATATCCTTGGCAGGGTATAACCCCTATAGCTGGGGCCACTGCAGTAATTATTCAAACAGCTACTTTTTTATAGTAAGTTCAACTTAACGTCTGTACTTTTGTGAAAGTTAAGAAAAATAGAAGTTGGAATTTGTTTGCATTATAATATATTACAGTATTTATGAAAAAAGACTATGAATGCACTATTATCACTGGAAAGAATACTTCTTACTAAATGCTTTGGTATTTGTACAGTTTTAATAACTCTTGTCGTTCACAAAATATTTAGAGTTGTTTATCTTATATTTTTTAAGTTTATTTTTCAGAAAATGCTCTGGAATGCAAGATGAGTTTAGGCTCCTGGAAGTATGACATTCCATGCCATGTAGGTGTCAATGAGTTAAAAGGATGGTTTCAAAAAACACAGAGGACATTAAGGTGTGTATCTCAAAGAATATATTCTTGCAGTCTGCTATCTCTCTTAGCATTCTTGTATTTGAATATCTGTAGACTAAAGTGCATAAACGAGAGAAAAATTGAAGTATTCAAGGATATCTGCATTTGATGGAATTAAAAAGCCTCAATGGTCATAACACATGAGATTTATGGAGAAATTCTTCCCTGAAGACTTAGTGTTAAAACACTGCTGAATGAACACACAAGACTTTTTATCCTTTACTGTTGTCCAGTAGTTCTCCACCCTGTATCATCTTCTACCTGCTAAACACTGATGATATGGGACTTCTTTAATAAGTTCATAGAAAAGTACTAGGCTAGCTTCCTCTGAGGGCCATTTTAAGCCTAGCAAATGTCCCTTTTGTGCTCAAAATAACCTATCCCATTGGGTTATAAATTGGCCTTACCCATCCCATGGTCAGTAATTATACATTACCCCTAATGGGAGTAACTTGGATCATACCATATATAGTTTGAGGGGACTCCATGCATGGGATAAAGCGTTTAGGAACTGCATCTGTCCATTAGTAGTACAGGAGGCAGTCCTGCAGTAAAGTTTCTGTTTTCCACCCATAGAGCTAAGTAGTGCTTCAAAATAGACATGAATGAACTTTGTTTTATGCGGATGGAAAGTTTGGTCCACAGCAGGAGTATCCTCTGCAAAATATACAAGTCCCTCCAAACCATAAAGATGATAATGCAGAATATGTTTAGATCCCTAGACTAAGTATTTCTTACGGTATTTGTCTAGCTGATGTGCAGTAAATTCATCAGTAATGGGTCAGAGGATGCCTTGTATGCCAGACACATGGCACTTCTTAGTGGTCTGGAAGATACCGAGTACAGTGACAGGGCTTTGTGTCATTCCACACAGGACATGTTTAGGTCCTGTATCCTTTTAGAAAGGTATCTTTGTGTGAGTTTCATTTGTTGCATATGTCTGAACAGATACATGTCAATGTGGGCAATATATTCAATGACTGGTCTAATGAGGGCCGAGTAAAGAGGAACAATGACATCCCTACAGCTAAGCACAATCCCTTTGTTTATAAGCTGTGCAATATTGAAGGAGTTTCTTACAACAATAGACACATGTTGGTTAATAGTAAGGTTACTGTCAACATAAGTTCCCAAATCCCAAACTGCTGGCTCATCAGCTGTTAGGAGCATATTGTCAATGTGGTAGACTCCTGGTGTAGGTGACTTCCCAAAGGATACAATAAAGCATTTTTTGTCATTTAGTTTTAGACCATTATTTTGACACCAGTTATTTATTTGCGACAAATCTTCCTGCATGATATCCAAGTCACTTGCAATTTAATGATTGCTCTGAGCTTACAATCATCTGAAACTTAGTCATCCAGAGCCATTTGGTACTGGCTATTAATTCAGAAAACTATATGACAAATAGGAGATGTCCAGGCTCAGAACACTGGGAGCTCCACTGGTGACTGGTCTTTTTATGGTAGTAACTTTGCCTATTTTGATTATCTGCATCCTATCTGTGAGCCAGTTGGCAATCCAACAAGTGACATATGGGTTTATTCCCTCCTTATTTAGCTTTTCTACTATGCCTTATTGAGGAATTAATTAAAAGAAAATTATCCTTTCTTTCAGTGGTTCAAAAAATAAAATGTGTACAAGACTTTTCCAGCTTGTTGATAATGAATAGAAAGAGTTTTCCCATGTTCGTTCATTATGATATAGAAATAAACTTTCTACATACTTTAAATATCCAGCCGCACTCATTACAACACTTAATAAACAGAATCATCTCTTTGCTTCTGCTGACCAAACCTGTAAAAAATATACCCATGCCTTATCTGCCAAATTTGACACACAGTAGCATAATGTTACAATTTTCTCATGCTGACATTATGGACATCGCATAATATAACTCAGTTCCTACAGCAGTCCAAATCCATCCTAAGATAATTACCCATTCAGAGAAGTTTGTAATTGTCCTAGCAGTACCAAACAGACCCAGATACAGTCCTAGTAGTGGTGGGGGTGAGCTCATCTGAAAAGCTCATGCATAAAAAAGTATTCAGACAATTTTTAGCTATCTCCACAAACCACAGATTTGACTCTCTGGACATAGAAAAAGGACAGTGGTGTAACTGTCTTGTAGGTCTACTCTGTGTAGGTGATGACAGCCCAATATATGCCTTCAACTCAACCAGCATCATTAGATGGTTCAAAACATGTTTATCAGTTATTTTCTTTGTAATCTGGGAAAGTATCAGATAAGTCTGTGGATGATGCTACATGGAAACTATGTTAATCCAAACATAAAAACTTAAAATGATTTCTACATGACAAATCTGTTTTATTTTGCTGTCTCCTTTGTATGCTTGCTCAAGGATTGCCCATGTGTGTCTGCAATTTTTGAATGTCTTTCAGGTGTGAGTGTATAGTACTTTTGCTACTTCACTGTGCTTAGGTGATAAATTAAATAGGTGGTGTAAAGTGTAGAGGGGGTGTTAGGTACCTATAATCTGTCTGAGTAGACTTATCTATTATAGTTACATAGTTTATCTTTGATCTTCTTTTTCAAGCATATTTCATTATTATTAATAAATTACTTTGTTCATAGGTGTTAAGAGTTATTTGTTATTTGTTAGTTAATGTTATTATGACTGTTTATAAATGTGTCTGGGGTAAGCTTAGACATCAAATTAAATGCATTTTAACATTGGCTTAAAAATGAAGTGTTAAGGTTTAGAGCATTTTGTTTGATTGAGAAGTACAGTGTGTCCTTGCAATAGTGAAGACACCTGAAGGCATCTATTCTTGAGCTCTGTTTATGGCTCTGTGACTCATTTTGCATCAGTGGATTACTTTAATCAACAACAGTTGCCTATAGTACCAGTAATTGATTTTAGTGTGGTATTGAACTGAGTTATATACCTCACCTAAGCTAAGACAGAGAGAGAGGCATATTCAGGATTAAAGACTGTTCTTGGGGAAGCTAGACTATTTTATGTACAGGATATATGGAGGCTTCTGTTCACACTAGATCTAAACTACACTTTTACTTTCCCTCCAGTATAAAGGATAGCAGGATAGATTGTATTATATTTTATGTCTACTGCAGCCACCTGCTAGGAGATTGTGCCATGTTCCCTGTTAAACCATCAATATATAACACTTGCATTAGACTGGGGTCCATACAAATCTAAGTTAGAAAGAGTATGGTGACTAGGTCTTCTCATGCTTGCTGATCTACCAAACTGCCATCTATGCTATTCTTTAAAGAGGAAGTGAAACCTTAGCTCACAAGCTTTTTAATTCATTGCAACATTTCCTTGGTAGGAATCTTTTAAACTTAATCTTAGAAATACACGTACAGCAGCAAAAGCAACACTACTGTGCTCGCTAGATGGGGCTAGTGCTGATTTAGGATATCAGGTGTCTCTGTCTTAGCTCCCAAGCTTTAAATATAGGGAGATAATACTAAAGTACAAACCGTTAAACGATAATTAGATGAGCTCTTCTCAAAGTCACCCTTTATCTATGGAGATCAGCTCTGCAAGCCTAGGTGAAGTTAGATAGGCCAGGGTACTTGCTGGCATGGAAGCTTCAGCAAGGGAGAGTGAGTGCAAGAACCAAATGTATAATGAACACAGATGTAGTAATCCTTACCCGTCCAGTAGATGTAAACATAACATGTGTTAAATGTTATTCCTCACCTGTATGCTGCTCCTGATACAAACACATTATCTTCTGTTTCTTTTCAATGCTTAACCTCTTTTAAAGACCATATTTTTTCCCCAACTGTCAGAGGAGGGAGGATCCACTGTGATCATCTACTGATCCTTAGGAAATGGCAATGCCTTTTTAAGAAACACCCATTTGGGTAAAGTGCCAACGCCTGACAGCTTAATCTTTACAAATTACTACAGGATCAGCTGCTTCCAATACTTAGTGCTCTTGTTAATGTTGTTAATGATTCAGGGGAGTTACTGTTTGCTTGAAAGAGTCTCATATGTGTGTTATTCCCAAACCCCAAAAAGGTTAGTTAGCAAATATAGGTCTATGTCTTTAATAAATGAAGTTAAATTCTATGCCAGTTTTCTGATGAATAGGCTCAATGTAGTATCACAGCCCTGTATCACAACTCATAAACTAGATTTGTGAAGCACAGATCCAGCTCTGATTAAATTCATTCTTTGCTTTTATATCTGGGGGCTGTTAAGCAATGTGAACAAAGAGCTGCAGCCAATTTGATGGACTTTTAAAAAGCTTTTGAGACCATATATTAAAATGATCTCTCTGCCATGATTGCCACATTTTTTATAAAACAATGACAGGCATTGTATAACAATTATTTTACAAAGATTCTAAGTGACCAGCAATCTTCTTTCTCTCCCATTCATTTAGGCAGAGGCACATGACAAGGCTACCCTTTGCCGCCTTCTCTTTTTCTCCTACCTACTGAGCCACTGTCCTTGACTATTTGGAATAACAATGAGCTGTGAGGCTGGGACTTAATATGAGTAGAATCCCTTATATTCACATTTGCTGATGATTGTCTTTTGCTGACTGAAAACCCTAAAAGAGACATTCTTGCATTACTGAACATCTTGTTCTTTTTCCACTCCTATTCAGGACTGAGAATAAATTAAATAAGAATGAGTTGTTCCCAGCCAATGAAGCCACACTAGCACTCAGCAATAGGAAATGGTTGCCCCATTCCCATGGAGCAAAGGAACTCACAATATTTAGTTTGATTCTAAGCTGGAATTATTTAGAGATGATCAGTCTGAACCAGTGGTCTCCTTGTAAGGCACGTTTTGTTCAAATCCACTTAAAGTGGAAATTAAAGCTCTCCTGGTCTGGCAAAAATCTAAGTTCTTCAAATGATATTCTAGACAATAGTATATTATTTATTGAGGCAATTACCTCTCTTTCATAACAGCAAATGGCTTATAAAAGTTAAATGTTTAAGGTTTCCTTTTGTATGGGATTGAAAAGAGGCAGGGAATTCCAACCTCCCCCCACCCGTTCTGTGGCTGTGCAAAGGTGCTAGACTCCCAGATATTTGCTGAATGGCAGATGCTACAGTCTACTTTAGTTATGTAACCCTATCAATGTCTTCACATAAGCTACTGTCAAAATCAGAAGGTGTTTTATGGCGTAGCTCATCACACAAATCCTCTATTACATGAAGGGTTATTCTGGTACTTGCAGGAGTGGCATACTTTGAGCATTACAACAATGCTCCTTGGAAGCTTTATAACACTTAACTTGCACAGGATATCTGGGATAGAGGCACCCCTGTCTAGGTAAATCCATATATAAAGATAGACGCCACATTGGCCCCCTGGGAATCTTGAATTAACAGAGGCTTGAACTGGGAGAATCATAGGTTCATAGGTTCATAGGTTCATACTAGGCTATCTGCCCTAGGGCATTTATAAGCCTAGCCAGAGTGTATCCACTCATCAAAGATTCCTCTTGAGAAGAGTCAGTGTGGGACTCTGCCTAACCTGGAATTTATTTCAGTGCTGAGGTTCAAGTCTGAGGTGGTTTCTTAACTGGGGGCAGCATATGGCATCTGTTTGAGCCCTTTGATCCTCATGCATGATTAGGCTATAAAATGTTTTTTTCTAAACCACCACGTGGTTTGTCAAATGAAAATGAGATTGTTATCAACTTGGGTCCCCCAGGTCCCTAATGACTTGTGTATTTTTGTCATTTGGACTAATTCTGAGCATATCTGGGAATTCTATTGTATATGAATCAACTACTGGATAACATAAATTGTGAAAATTTGCCTTATTGTTTTCTTTTTCTCTGTAAGACACCCATAATTTTCTCCCCACTGATTTATGGAAATATTTCTAAATGTGGCAGGCCTTTCATCATTCACCATATTGCTCTAGTCTGTTTATTCGGCTCTAGCAAGCTATTAATAATATTCAAGGTTGTGGTAGAGCATCCCTAAGGTGAAGATTTCTGAAATGTATTTATTGGTCTCCCACTCAGCAATAGTGATAAATTAAAGAATAATAACTATTCAGTTTTAGAAATCTACTCAGAAAATAATGAGATCAAGCCTTTCCAATCTGCTGAATGTCTTAGATCATTTAGCTGCATTTCCCAGACTCTCATTGCACCAGTTAAGATTAGTTAGAAGGATTACTGGACACCAGCTCACATGGCTCATGCAGGCTATTGCACCTCTTGGATTTGCCTTGTGTGTCTGGGCAAATGCCAAGTGGAACACATGCATTTTGGGATTGCCATTAGGTTAGATTACTGGACACCAGCTCACATGGCTCATGAAGGCTACTGCACCTCTTCTATTTGCCCTGTGTGTCTGGGCAAATGACAAATGGAACACATACATTTTGGGATTGCCATTATCTTAGAAATATCTAGGATGCTAGTAATGATATGGATAATTTAGATAATAAAGTAATGGGTTAAATATCTCCAATAAGGAAGAGGTTTGGATACTAGGAAACTTCTCTTCTTGGCTAAATACCCATTCTGTTCAGAAACTTTGGTTGTTTAAGTGTTAGTCAGTACCAGATTATAGATTGCCTCTGAATGGAAGTCACCAACATCCCACTCTGCTTTGCATGAGCAGACCTTTGTTAAGAAATACTCAAGCCTTTTTATGGCAGATTCACAGATGGGATATTTACCTCTGCTCTAGAATGTTTCCTGGGTGCTTAATAGCTTTAAGTCTATTTCACTTTAGCACCAAGTTGTTTCTTTTTGTTCACGATTTGTTTACTTGTATTACTATGCATAATTTGCTACACTGAGTTGCCAAGATATTCTTTGCAAGTGTTTTTATTTCCTTTCTTTTTCATTCTTATTTTATTGTATTTGCTTAACCCTCAATGTATATGAAAATATTTTTTTCTTATAAACTTGTTTTGTTACATGCTGTTAATTAATACCTGTTGTTTTACCTCTCTAGCAGGTAATGTTGGTGTCATAAGTTAATACCTGTTCTATGTTGTATTAATAATAATAATAATAATAATAATAATAATAATAATAATAATAATAATAATAATAATAATAGTAGTAGTAGTAGTAGTAGTAATAAATTGTATTCAGAAAATAAATTCCCTTATATTTTTTGACCCTCAAAGGCAATGTCTCTTAATCAACAGATACTTAGACTTAATGCTTCTCATTAAAATAATCCTCCAGTCTGTTAGGTCTGCAGATATATCTGTGAAATAATTCTCCCACAATTCCTGAACTTCTTTTCTGGGATTCTGACCAATTTCACTGTGCTGTAAGGCTTTTACGACCTTTTCCACTCTCTAATATATATTATCATTATTCACTCCCCATCCCCCAACAATTGCACAATGGTAAGAAAAGCCACTACATTAAACCTTCTACTATTTCACATATAAAAAAAAAAATCAGAAAAAAATACATATACAGTTTATGTTTTATGGGGACATCTATTATACCTGAACTCCCTTGCTTTCCTTGCTGGAATCCCCCATTATGTCATATACCTACAACCGTTAAGGTTGTTTAACATTTTCTGTTTTTAGTCCTTAAATCACAGTTAAAGTCAACATATTACATAATAGACAAGTTGACTAATAAGTAGTTCTTAATTTGTTCAAAAAGGCACATCTTTTGTCGTAACTAATACTAGTATATGCGAACATACAGTTAAATTATAATTATAATTAATCTCCTATTCATATTCAAAACAATGTGTAAAACATCTTCACAACTATGGTAGCCTTCTTATGTAACATGCGATCGTATATCACTTAAAAGAAATACTAGGAACATCCCAAACAAAAATGAAAATGTTGCACAGCCCCTTTTACCTTTCTCTTCCCATATTTGGAGAGCTTTTTTAATTTCCTTTTATGCACCCTCTGTTTACCTGCTCCACTTTTACCAAAATCACTAAACAAGTGTCTACTGTACTGCCCTCCTTCTATACCTCTCAAGTGTACAGATTTTTGTAGAATGTACAGTTTTTTGCCTCATATCTTTAGCTTGTTACTCATAAAACCTGTTGTTTTCTGGCAAATCATTGGCAAGTCATTGAGAAATGAAGTTCAGAAAATGATGACAGACATTTGAGATTCATACTACATACCCTAAAGAAAATTCATTCTAATGCAAACCCTGTTATTCTATCTACTTTCTAAGCTTGTAAGAGCAATAGTTAAAAACTGTCCCTATTTTTGGGCCTATGAAGCCCTATTACTAATGGCTTTGTCCAGATTTGCTGCTCTAACAGCTTGAGCATTAAGATTCCCTCTATTCTTGTGAACCAGACCAAGCACCTTTAAAGCTCCTAGGCTTAATGCTACTGAGTGGAAAGAGAAGATAATGTATCCAAACTGGATTCCTGTTACAAGAACGAAAGTTCACTACTTTGAACTTGTAATAGGAAGCCTCACTTCTGCGAAAGTTCACTTTAACGAAAGTGAACTTTTGCAAGTGCACTTCACCAAAAACACCGCAGCACAGTGGAGAATATAAAAAACAAGTATGTCCACTATGGTGCGATAGTCATGGAACTTAGGGTTAGGGAATGGGTTAGGGTAAGGGGATAGTTAGTAAAGCTATCCCCTTACCCTAACCCATGCCCTAACCCTAAGGTTCATGATTATTGCACCATAGTGGAGGACATTGCTATGTCCTTCACTGCACTGCAGTCATCACGGACCTTAGGGTTAGGGCAGGGGTCATGGTAGGGCTATCCCCTTACCATGACCGGTGCCCTAACCCTAAGGTCCGTGAGTACTGCATGGAAGTTCAGTACAACATCCATTCATTGTACTAAACTTTGCGTAAATGCACCACTTTTGCTACAGTGAGCATTCCATGCACTATTTCGAATTAGTGAAAATTCGATCTAGTGTATGGAACCAATCCAAACTAACCTCAATATTTTCTTCCAAAAAGCTTTCATTGAATACAGATTGTTCCCTCTTATGATTTTTACGATAGTCTTCAGATGTACCTAATGGTTCTTCTTCATTTCAAATAACAGATACACTGGCAACTTGATCATTATCAAGCGCTCTTTAAGAAATTTTTAAAAAAGAATTCTACAGCTAGTGCATTCTACAACCTGGAATTGATTATTTACTACTTTCGTCCACTAATATGAAAAGGATTTCTACAGAGCATAAAACCATAAAACACTTTTTCAGGGGAAAAACATATAAATATATATATATATATATATATATATATATATATATATATATATATATACATACACATACATAAAATGGATCTACTTTGGAAGCTTGAGCTTTCAAAACTTCGAACTTCCATAACAACGAGGTTTTGAATGTTTGAAACTTCAATTTAAATAAATAAAAACAATTGTTTTTATGTTTATGTAGGGGGGAAGCCCCCCTGCACCCACACCCCCCCTGTTAATTAAACATACTAACTCTGACATAACACAACAGCGAAGAGGATGGTAAATTTCCAATTCTGCACAAGGATGGTAAATTTCCAGTTCTGCACTGTATGGTGATCTCCATTTAAACTGCTCAACGTTTCATAACTTCAATCTTATGATCTTGACGATATGAATATATATATATATATATATATATATATATATATATATATATATATATATATGGATCTACTTGACAACATCGACAGTGCATAACACTGACAACGACATCACCAACACCACATAATCGACAGTTCACAAACACGACACCTCATACACTCAACACATCATAACAACAACCAACAAACAAAACAAATCACCTCTCCAAAAACCACACACACAACACAAGCACACCAAAATCCTAACAAACAAACACTAAACCTTACATACACAACTATCTACAACCCTAACCGAAACCCTAACCCTAAGGTCCGTCACTATCGCACACTCACCTAACCCACACCCTAACCCTAACTCACCTAACCCGCCCCTAACCTAAAAAATATCACTACTGCACCCTTACCTATTAACCCACCCCTATCCCTACAGACCGTTAACCCTAATGTCCGTCACTACGATACTTACATCCTTTTCCCCATCTCGGTGTTCTCGGTGGTTTCATCCGTCGGTCTTCTGACTTGTCGATCTTCTGGCGTCGGTGATTTCATTGTCGGTCTTCTCATCTGTCGACGTTCTCAGGTAGACCCATATATATATATATATATATATATATATATATATATATATATATATATATGTATATATATATTTTTTTTTTTTTTTGGGTTTACTATTGAAATTTCAAATCAGCTTCGGTCAACCATTTAAAATGTTGACTCAAGGTGCTGAATTTGAAATTTTGAAAAGTAAACCAAAGTGAAAATAAATACATCCACTACCGTGGTTCGATGTATTCGACATAGCAGGAGGTGACATAAGTCACCTCCTACTATGCACATTAATGCACCATTGAACTCTAAAGTCAATGGTACATTAATTCTACTATCCCCTTGCCCCCCTCACACCCCCTGCGCATATACCAACTCTGAGATCGCATTGCAGTGCGAAAATGGGCAAATTCCCTGTTCCTCACTGATGTGCGACCTCCTTGCACAATGTCGAACTCAAACTATTGACCTACACTACCCATTCACTGTTGTGTAGTCAATCAATTTTGGTTAAACATTCTGCCCACTTGGAAACTGCAATTCGACCATATGCTGGTCGACCGATGCAGCTTCCAGGTTTTGATAGTGAACCCTATATTGATATATATATATATATATATATATATATATATATATATATATATATATATATATATATATATATATATATATATAAACCCTATATAAATATATATATATATATATATATATATAGATATATATATATATATATATATATATATATATATACATAGATAGATATAGTTAGATATAGATATGTAAAGCAACACAACCCAAAATCATGTGACAAGCTAGAAAATCACTTGACAAATGGTACGCTATAAGGATGTAGAGAATTTAAAAAGATGAAATGCTATTTTAAAAAACAATGCATTCATACAACGGTCTATATTACATCATCGAACTCACAGGAGTTCGAACAATGCAATATCGAACCATGAAGTTTGAAACCCAAGAATTACGAAAACACAGAACAGAGATTTTTTTCCCAGGGAAAAAAATCTCTGTTCCTGTACAAAAAAAACCCACTTACACTTTAAACTTAAACTAATGTGGGGGCTTCACCCCCCATGCCCCCTAATGTGGGGGGCTGTGGCCCCCACCCCCTACTTAAATATACCAACTCCGAGATCGCACCACAATGGAGGAAATAGCAAAGACCCAAAAATGGCCCACCAATTTTTTTTCCCTGGAAAAATAATTGGTGTGCTGTGGCTTTGCTAATATCGTACTTCGAACATTTGGGTTTGATATTACAACGTTCATATTCCTGTGAGTTTGACGTTGTAATATAGACCCCATACAACATATAATTCACTTTTTTAAAACTCACATAAGGAGCAATCAGAACCTTAGCAGAGAAGGCATTTACAAATTGAAATGTCGCTATCTGATTTTGAAAGTATACGTAAACAAAAGACTTGAGATCCTAAATGAATAATAGAAATTATGTCTTCTGTGTTGGACCCTAGGGAAATAGAACATCATGCCTTAGTACATAGCAGTCAATTTTCTAATTATGTTTATTGTGTAGCATTACCATACATTTGTCATGCAGACAGTGAAGAGAATTTATTGTTGAACCTTGTATTTGCAAAGCTTTTGCAAAAGTTCTTCCTGCCATAATAGTAGAATAAGCCTCCTTAGTGTCTGCATGGCTAGTCTCTTCCTGTGATGCCACATGATCCAAACATGTCATGGGGTCCACAATTGCATCTGCATTGCAATGCAAGGGAAACTGATGATCAACTGTAGCATTCCAAGAGATGCATATTTCATGATCTTACTCCTCCACAAGTAAGAGACATAATTCTGTATCATCCAAGCCTCCTTCAGCAAGTTTAGATATTACAGTATGCTCAGGAGCAGCATAAGTCAATTTTCAGTCATACACAGCAGCAGAAAAACAAACATCTCACTTAAATTTAGAGTTATGTCCGCTGCCACAGTTTTGTTATCCTCCTCCCTCCTCTGTTGAAAGAACAGGGGGATATCTGTTTCCCTAGTCAAACTTCCCTTAATCAGTATGCATTTCCCCTCTACCCAGAAATTCATTAAAAGGTCTAGCACAAGTCATATGGCTCTTGCTGCAAATGGCTTCTCCCACAATGTGTACATTTGTTATTCAGAGATATGTTAGTCACCCAAAGTTAAGAACTCATTAATCCCCTAGTTTGCATATCATTGCTTAATATTTACCAACATGATGTACAGATCATTGTTGATCTGCATATTGTAGAGGAAAACTGGTGATTGTGTAAGCAATAGTATTAGCCCACTTCACTCTCCCACACACACATGCACACACACAACACCAACACACACACACACTCCCACACACTCACACACGCACACACGCACACACGCACACACGCACACACGCACACACGCGCACACATGCACGCACACACACACACACACACACACACACACACACACACACACACACATAGGCACACACACACACACACACACACAAACACCACCATTCTAGTACCTGTCTGTAACCTATTGGCCCTCTAGTAGTTTCACCCACCCCTGTAATAGTTGAAATGCCATTATGGCATGTATTTATTATGCTCAGGGCGCCTAGTGTATCATCCCCATCTCAGTACTGTTGTTGGATCTGGTATTGCACTTTCATCCTTAATTTATCCCTGGTATACAGTGCTTCTCTCAACCTCCTTGATCACAATACCCCTGTTGGTGTTGGTACAGCATTTTAAATATAATCCTTGGTGGTCTAGTACATCCCCCTATCCCCAGTCTCCACTATGATGGCAGTGTGAATACTATACTTCAGTACAGGGTATCACTGGTGTCTAGTGGATCTCCCAACTTCTGATCCCCATAATGCTGCTGGTGCCAGTACAGCACTTCCATTAAGAGTAATATCTGGTGGTTTAGAGTATCCCTGCTAATCTCCATACTACAATTGGTGCCAGTACAGCACTTCCACTAAGAGAAATCTCTGATGGATTAAAGTGCCCCTGCCAATCTCCACATTATTAGTGCTAGTACAACACTTCCACTAAGAGTAATCTCTGATGGTTAAGAGTGCCCCTGCCAATCTCCATACTATTAGTGCCAGTTCAACACTTCCACTAAGAGAAATTTCTGATGGTTTAGAGTGCCCCTGCCAATCTCCATACTATTAGTGCCAGTTCAACACTTCCACTAAGAGAAATCTCTGATGGTTTAGAGTGCCTCTGCCAATCTCCATACTATTAGTGCAAGTACAACACTTCCACTAAGAGTAATCACTGATGGTTTAGATATCGCTGCCAGTCCCCATACTACTATTGGTACCAGTACAGCACTTCCATTAAAAATAATCCCTGGTGGTCTAGTGTATACCCCACCCACCATCCCCATATCATGCTCTTGGTATGTAGCTGAACAGTCTTTTGCCCATGTTCAGTTCTACAATGTGATGGGGATGGCCATGCTGGTCTACACAAATGAAATATTTATTGAATATCTCATCTGCATAGATACCTTCCTGGAGGCAATTCTAGAAGAGAACACATTGCTAACTAGCATATGCCTCTCTTCCCATAATGCCTCATTAGCATTCATTATGCCAAGGGGCCAATCTTAAGAGGTGCTGTACATCTTCATGGTAGGTGACCATACAGCACAATGTCATGTTATTTGCTGAATCAGGAAAAGGTATTGCTATGTGTACATGGAGGTGTACAAATCCTAGTACCTTAATGACTCCCAGTCTAGGGCTCTCTGAATAGAGGCTACTGGCTCTGTGAAACTGACTCATAATAAGAAAAATAAATACAACATTTTCAATTGAAATCAAGGTTTCCAGAAGGATAAGAGAACCTATAAATTGCCTGTTACATGTCAGAACTCCTTAATGTCCCAGTTGTCAGGCCAGTATCTTAAGTTACAGACATCATCATCTTCAGTCCCTTTTTTATCTTTTTCTACTTAGGTTTGGGGTTTCATGTAAACTGTTGCCATCTCTCTTGAGCCAATGCCACTCTCCTGCCTTTTTCAGCAGTCATGCCTCACTATTGCAGGTCTTCTCTCATACAATCCCTCCATCTGTTTTCTGGCTGCTGTCATTTCCTCTTGACTTCTTCCTCTCTGTCCCATATCTCCTTCACTGATTGGCTTCAACTTTCCTGCACATGTGCCAGAGACACCATAATCTGTTCTGATTATATCTGTCTTTGGAGCTACTTGGGCTTCTGATCTGATGTCATCATTCCTTTGTACTTCCCACCATGAGCATCCTACCACATCTATCAGACACTTCATCTCCATCACCTTTAGCTTCCTCAACTGCTCTTTCTTCCCTGGCCAGGTTTTTATACCAGGCAGTATGACTGACTGGGTGATAGTGTTGTATGTCTTACTTTTCAGCTTCTTTTGCATCCCTCCATCATACACTACCCTTGACACTCTGTGCTAGTTGGCTGATTGTAGCTTTGACCTCCCCATTTAGACTTATCTTCTCCTCAACTACCCCTTCCAGATACTTGAAGCTGTTAAACTGTTCCCCTATTTTCCACATATAGCTGAATTTTCTGCTTCTTCTGAATTCCCCATTTGCTGCCATTACAAGTGTCTTATCTGTAAACATTTTCATCCATGTGCCTTCAGTTTTGCATTCCATTCCCCTTTCATTCGCTAATGTTCTTTACAGAGTATGCCTGAAATGCTATTAATGATAATTTTAAGTAACAAGCACATTCATTACAAATAAATAGATGGAAATTGGTGATGAATTGTTTGCTCTTTGTAGAGGTCTTAATGCTGTTTACAAGCCTAAAGCTTCCAAACAATAAATAAATAACCTCACAAATTTGGTCTCATTTATCTCAAACCATTTTTCAGCAACCAGATGAAATTCTTCTGAAGTTGTACTATTTCTAACTAGAAAATGGGTGTACAGGTCTTTATATGAATCATGCAAAACACATTTTAAACATAAACCTAACAGTTGCCCATAAGATTGTGAATTTACATCCATCTTCCATATAAGAATGGATTTTAAAATCTGTGTTATCTTTTTTGCATAGAGAGTTAAGAAGATGTTCAAAGTCTAATTTCCCCAGTTCAATAAAGTTATATGCTAAGTATCTTATAACACTGTAACTGTTTAGACAAATCTTTATGTGCTGTGTAAACTCTGGGGAAATCACTCTCTGACTGCTCTAGATACTTTCAGAACATTTTAGGTTATTTTTTTCTTTCTAAATTTCTGAAATTATTTACCTTCCCAGAATTATTTAAAAAGAGCTGGAAAAAATGTTTACAAAGCCATCAGTAAGTGGCATGCTTTCCAACAACAGTAGTATTGCCACCAACACTGTATAGTGGTACCCTTGTCCTCATACTTAGTTAATTTCTGTTTGAAATATTTCTTTAAGAATATTAAATGTAATAAAACATTATTGACAATGGAATACAATGTTCAAAACAATGAAGAATTACATTTGCTTTTCCTAATGGTATTTGGCTCTATAGCATTTGCTAGCATCAGTATGAAAACTTTAACAGGAAATGGATATTTTCCTAATGTGCCTAATTATGAACTAAAACTTAACCTATATGTTATCTTCCTTTTTGTTTTTCTTTGTATTAATTCTCTTATCAAGTAGAGAAAATAATTTTGCTATAACCATTACATTACCCTGGGATTAAATACAATCTAGGCAATAAAGGTTGTTTAAGATTTAGCTAGACTGTTTCTTTGGAGAAAATTCATCATGATAAATACATTATCTTCCTTCTTGTTTAAACTTCTTAAATTACTTTTTGCAACTGGAAAATCTCATTAGGCATTAAACTATATTGATATCAAAATATTATCCAGTAATATTATCCAATAAAATTTCCTTAAATTTTTAAACTGGTTATTTTTGAAAATGATTAGTCTTTACTGAAGATGGAATAAACTTAGCCTTGACACTGCTGAAAGAATGTCAGTGATTAAAAATTGTCCATCAGAATTCATGTATACTCAACAATACCATCTACCAAATCCATATAGCCTGAGTCCAAAAATAAATGCTAGGATATAATTTTTAGTTGAAATTTTAAAATGTTAGAATTGGCTTACATAAACCAAAAGAGCTTAAACCAGTTTGGAAGCAAAGGGCAAAACATTACGTTTGCAAGAGGTATTTCCAGAAAAGTATATTTGCAAAATTTCTTAAAGTTATAAGTGAAACATGGGCAATTTAGCATTAGAGAAAGTCCATATTCCTTTAATATATTAAAAAAATGGAAAGAACTTTCATCTGCAGTTATATACTTCATCAGATCTCGGACACAAAGAACTGCAAATCCAATGAATTTTCTACTTGTAGTTATCTAAAATAGCAGCAGTACATTTAGAATCAGTAAAGTAATAATGGGTTTACTCTAGGTATATCCTAATCGCAAATAAAAGATCGGCATATGGTCTTGAAAAACGAACTTAGGGACCTGCCATGGGGTTGCGCTAACCATGTCAACACTATCCAATAAAATGTTAACTGAATAGAATGCAAAGTGGTAATGAATAGCACCAATAGAGGCCACAGACAGCTGCTTATAAGACAGTGGCAAAGACTTAGTTCCAAACATTGGGATTAAATTGTAGAAATAAGCCAATTGTGTTAGGCTGCTAAGGAAAATGGCCAATCAAAACACTTACCAGTGGATATGCTGTCTAAGAAGAGTTAAGCTGACTGAAGATTGACCTTATATTCTTATGAAGAAAATAACTGGAGACTTGTCAGTGGATCTGATAAAGGCAGAATAAATGAATGAAACTTATTAATCAGATATGCCTGTGGAAAGGGACTCATATTGAGTCAAAAAACCTGTCTATGTGATTTTCCAGCTGTCCCTGCACAACTCAGTGAGTCCTTCAACCAAAATAGCTATTACCTCAAATTTCCTCCACGCCTTTACCTGACTGAAAATGAATATACTGAGGAAAATAATGCATATTTTCTAAAAGTATACAAATTTATAAAAGGATTACATAAGGATAAAATGTGAAGGAAAAAAATCTAAAAGAGTGAGCTGTACCTGCTGGTCATGAACCAGAAACATCTGATAACTTTGTGTATATTGCAGTCGCCACATATTTTCCAGTTATTCTGGCATGACACCCACACATTTGATTTCCTTTGGTATGCTCTTAAAATAAACTCCAAAACTCATACAATAACGAACACAATAATGATATCTCTTTGAGTATCTACCCTTTGAAATCACTTTCTTGTGGAACTGGAATGGCTAGTAGGTCTCTTAAAATGCTGCTGAAGACTAAAATAAGTCTCTGGAGACATTATTCTTTTCAAGTCCTTAGTTAAATGTATATTAACAGAACATATGTTTATAGGTTCATAGGTTCATAGGTTGGTACTAGGCTATCAGCCCTAGGGCCTATACAAGCCTAGCCATAACAATTCCCTGGCTATTTCTTCCCACATTATTTACTTTCCTGGACCCCTGTCTAGCAGGGCGACTGACGTGATCCCTGGGGTGAATTTCCTTTCTCCCATCCAATCGTCAAGGTTCCTCTTGAAGAGGTCCAAAGAGGCACCCTGCTTGACATGTATGGGCAATCTATTCCAGAGTCTGGGGACTCTCTGGGTCAGGAACCTATCCCTCCAGCATGTTTTGTTTATTGTGATGACAAGGTTTAGATCCCTGGAGCATGTAGCTCTGAGGGATTGGGATTTCCTTAAGTGTAGCATGTCCAACAGCTCTAGGTTTGACATGGCCTTGTATGTTAAGCAGAGATCGCCTCTGAGTAGACGATATGCGACAGAGTATAGCTGGAGTTTTTTAAGGCAGACAGCGTAGGGCATCTGCTTTAGGCCTGTGATTCTTTTAGTGATGTATTTCTGAGGCCTTTCCAGTAGTTGCAGATGTCTTGAGAGGTACATACCAAATGGGGCGTTGTATTCTATAATGGGTCTAATGAGGGATGAATACAGTGGGACAATGACCTCCTTTTTTCTGGATGAAAAGCCCTTCGTGATGAGGTTTGCCACATAGAAGGATTTCCTGACTGTTGTGGCGATGTGGTTTTTGAAGGTGAGACCACTGTCCACCTGTGTCCCTAAGTCTCTTATCACACTTTCTGTGTTTAGTGTACTGCCACCTATATGGTAATTCATGGATACATGTTTTTTCCCAAAGGGGATAACAATACATTTCTTAACATTGAGCTTGAGCCCATGGCTCTGGCACCAAGCATCTGTTTCTGTAAGGCCCTTTTGTAGAGTATCCACATCATTTGGGGATTCAATAATGGCTCCCAGTTTGCAGTCATCTGCAAACTTTGTTAGCCAGAGTCCCTTAGTGTTGACCTGTACTTCAGAGAAGTAGATGCCAAACAAGAGCGGCCCCAGGACTGAACCCTGAGGTACTCCACTTGTCACTTGTCTGGAGCTGGATTTGGAGTCGGCTACTTTTGCAGTGTGGGTTCTATCAGTAAGCCATTTAGCAACCCATTGGGTGACATAGGGATTAATGTCCAACTTAGTAAGTTTATCTATGATTCCAGAGTGGGGGATGGTGTCAAAGGCCTTGGCAAGGTCTAGATAGGCTGTGTGGACCACCTTACCCTTGTCCATGGCTCTGGAGACTGATTCAAAGAAGTCAATCAGGTTCAGGAGACAAGATCGGCCCTTCACAAACCCAAACTGGGTGGGGTCCAGTGTTTGAAGGTTGCCAATGTCTTTGTTTATAAGTTCCATGATAATACGCTCCATGGCCTTGCAGATAAGGCTTGTCAGACTGATGGAACGGTAGTTTCCGGGATCAAAGATGGATCCCCCCTTGGGGATTGGGATAACTGTAGTTCTGCGCCACTCAGTGGGCACGAAACCTGAGGTAAGGCTATGATTAAACATGACACTTAGGTGAGGTGCCAGTTCATATTGTAGTTCATGTAGTACACAGCCTGGGATGTCATCTGGTCCCATGGATGCTGTATTCTTGGCTTTAGAGAGTGTGTTTTGTACCTGTGTGGCCATTATTACTGGAATTTGGCAATCTTCCAGTATTGAGATGGGCCATTTAGGGGGTGAGAGGGGGGTGAAGTTGGCACTGAATCGATCTGCCAGGATATTGGCAATATCCTTCGGATCAGTATATTTAATGCCATTCTGTTTTAGCTCAGACCAGATCTGAGCATTGCCATTTAGATTCTTGACATAGTTATAGAATGCTTTGTGGTTGTCTTTGGAATCTTTGGCAATTTTATTTTCGTAACTAGCTTTGGAGGATTTTATGAGGCATCTCAGTTTCTTACTGAGGCTAGTAAGGGAGTTTTTTGCATCCTGGGATTTTCCTCTTTTCTGCAAAAGTTTCTTCCTTTTGTTGTAAAGTTTGTTTATGGCAGGGGACCACCAGATTGGCTTCCTTTTTTTGGATGAGAGCATTTTGGTTCTATTTGGGATGGCACAATTCATGCATGAGTGGATGTGCTCGTACAGTGCCTTAGTGTAGGATTCAGCATAATGATAATAATAATAATGTAAACTGATTCATTTTGACTTATCTTGTTTATCAATGATGCAAAACAGTCATATTAAATTATTTTTGTGACAGCAGATAAATGTCATTCATTTGAATATTATTACTTACTACTTGTTATGTAGCCATCTTACTAAGAACAGACTACAGTGGTATTTCTATACCCTAATTATTTTTCATTTCAATAAAAGTACTGCAGTTGCTGGTCTGATTGTTGTTTAAATGTTTTGTTAATTGCATTTTGCTTAATAGGACAGATATTAATTTGAAAGTGTGGCCAGACTGTGTATTTCAGTTGTTAATGCAGCAAGAGTCACTCCTTAGTTTAAGAATATATCTCCTGTTCACCTACCAGGAAGTACACAGAAACATTGGTATGGTTTGTTTCATGGAAGCTGGGATGATGAGTAAAACAAAAACAGTAAAACAGTCATATTAAACTATTTTTGGTTCAGTAGATATACGCCATTCATTTAAACAGTATTACTCAGTACATGGTATATAGCTATCCTACTAAGAACACCCTACAGTAGTATTTCTATACACTAAATATTTTTTAGCTTAATACAAATAAAAGTATGCAATAGCTGCTCTGATTGATGTTCAAATGCTTTGTTAACTGCATTTGGCTTAATAGGACAGATGTTAATTTGAAAGTGTGGCCAGTTTGTGTGTTTAAGTTAACAAATGCAGCAACATTTTTCCTTAGTTTAATTAGTTGTCTCTTGTTCACCTACCAGGAAGTACACAGGAAAGTTCGCCTAGTTTGTTTCATGGAAACTGGGCTGATGAGAAAAATTAGTTTCAATGATACTCTTGGAATGTTATCTTATATTCTCAACAATTGATGTATTTATCTATGTATTTATGTATTTGTATGCTTTTGTTTAATGGGAAAGTCAGACTGAGACTGGATGCTCATTTTCAGCAGATGCTTGGGGAGAAAATCTCCAAGGACAATGACAATGTACAAAAATATAGATTTATAAACTTATACATATAGACAATAAATTATATAGACAGCATGTACACATTGTTACAAAGTTTAAACATTTCGCAAAGTTAAAAACCATGCACCTTTACATTATTGTAACAAAAATATATATGTTTTTGGCCTCTTAGAGTTTGCACCCGAGTTGAAGTTCAAAAACAAAAAGAGGACAGAAGTTTAGAAATACAAAATATTCACTCATAGTTCTAATGACAGTGGAGGATGACTCTGAATTAACTGTTAGTAGGGGATTTAAGAGGCAGAGATGGAAAATAAGTAGCAAATAAGTGATATGTGGTTACAACTACAGAGAGAAAGAGCGATAGCAGGGAAAGAAGGTGAAATAATGTGTAGTCGCCATAATGGTAAAGTGCAGATGCATAGTTTGCTTTTCCTCAGATGATCTTTCAGCGCAGTTCTGAAGTCTTGTATATTTTCCAAGAGTCTGATTGTGCTTGGAAAGTTATTTCTTATTTTAGATATGGTGACTAAGAATTATGAGTTACTATATGAGATGTCTGATTTCATAAGCTCAACTAGATTCATTCTTTGGAGCTTAAAGATTCTATTTGGCACATGTCAGTGTATGAGGCTGCTCAGAGGGGATGTGTTAAGTGGTGGTATAATATCTCACATGCCATAAGTAACTGGATAAGAGAAATGTGATGAGGTACTTCAAGCCTGCTGAAGTTATCTAGGGATGTGCAGTGGTGGGAGTGAGTTGGGAAGTTGTATGCAGATGTATTTGTTTTATTGTAACACTGTTCAATTTACTGCTTCCTGGAAGCATGGAGAATGGAGGTAGCTGCTATAGACTAGATGTTGAGTTGATCAGTATAGAATCATCTGCATATTGAAAAATGGTGGAAAGTTTTGATTCTTTGTGCATGTCATTTCTGAAAATATTTAACAAATCTGGTCACAGTAGGGAGCCTTGGGAGATACTTGTTGTAACTGGGAAGAAAGTAGATTGGAAACCAGTCCATTTTCCAGACTTCGTGCAATTGTTTAGGAAGCTAAGGAAACATTTATTGTGGATGGTTCTATACCAGTAAGATGAAGTCTATGCAGGAGAAATTGAAAATAAACTATATGAAAGGCTTTTGACATGTCGATGAAGATAGTGGAGACAAAATGATCAGAGATCCTGCTTAGATTTACAGTATCAAAGAAGGGTAATAAGACTGTTTTGATACCGTCGTGGGTGCAAAAGCCATGTTGTATAGGAGAGAGTCGATAGTTTTCAAGCAGAAAGAGTGTTGATGGAAACATTTTTCAAGTACTTTAGAGAGCAAATGGAGGATTGTTATGGGACAATAGATAGCTAAGAAGATGTGCCAGCTTTATGAAGTAGTATTATGTAGGAGGCTATCCATGGATCGTTAATGAGGATGGATACTGGATAACTGATCAGCAACTATATTGAGGTATTCTGCTAACAGGTTGTCAGATACCAGTGCTGTGGTCTTCACTTATTGAATATGCTTTTTGATGGTATTGGCTGAGAATGCTTTATGGTGAGTTGGTATCATGGCAAAGTAGAGGGGGTGAGCTTGGATTAATATTTTGAAAGCTAAGGGTGGTACAGGATATCACATGGTTTTGAATTTATCTGCTATATTGTTGTTAGGTTGTGATGGAATGGGATCTGGAGTGCCTTTGTTAATGGTTTCAAGAGATTGTCAAAGTTTTACTAGAAATGCTGTTTTTTTTGTATGTGTGACATGGACAGAGGAGGAAAAATTCATTTGTCCCCAAGAACTTGTGCCTTGGTTCAGTTTTTGAGACAGCAATGTTTTTCTAGATTTGTTTAGTTTCTATTTTGGTACCATTATTTCCAGGTTCTGCCCACCTTTCATAAGTAGTTTAGCTTGATGCATTAGCCAGGGGACAGTATTTACTTTGACTCTTTTTTTGTCATAGTGGGACTTGCTGGTTGAATATGCTTAAAAGAGAGTCATTAAAGTAGGCGATAGCTTCTAGTTGAAGGTGTTTGAGAGATTATCTGTTACTTTATTTGAAGGTGTTATGGAAGATTAAGTTGTCAAATATGGTTACTTTTTATACAGAATTCAAGTGTTATAGTTTAGCCATCTTGTGATAGTCTCTGTTGATGAGGGGTGGTGATCCATAAAATCTGAGAGGATGCTAATTTATTTTTTTCTGGCCTGGTTGACAGTATGCAGTGCAAAATGGATGTTTTTTGGATATTACTATATAGGTCTAATGCACAGAAAGAGGTTTAAAAATGTTTACACTATGGTTCCAACTCTAACCTTGTCAATAAATACCAAACTGCATTTGATATCTGTTTCAGAAATGTTTGCTGGTCTCACTAGTTATCAAATTAATTAAGAAAATACTTTTATAGTTATTAAGAGACTGTATGAATTATTGAGTGTGGCAACATTTAAACAGTATGGGTAGATTTATAAACACAGTAATAGCTATACAGGCTAGTGCACAGAAAAAAAAATCACACAGAATACGGCAACAGGGTTAATTACCAAACAGGGTGCATGTCTGCAATGACTGGACCATTGATGCAAATCTTTATTCTAACAAAATAAAACTTAAATAAAACACATCTATATAATTCTGTGACACACAAATAGGGCAACAGGCCCTTCAGTGAAGACTATGTAGTGGAGTGCAAAAACAAAGGGCTAATACTTACACAGAGTCCCTGCTCTGCCACCAGTAATACATGTTTCAATGGCAGTAAAACATGGATAGAAGCAACACACATTAATTAAACCCTGCTCTGAGAACAGTCTAGGTATGCAGAATTGCAAGCTTAGCACATCACAGACAAAAACATGGTATGTAAAACTAGTTACAAGTATGTATAGTGATGATTATAGACATATAGTGATAAATATGTGCACATACACACGCACATACACACACACACACACACACACACACACACACACACACACACACACACACACACAGTAATAATTAAAATGACAGCCAAAGATGATACTAGGGCATCAGAGCACAGCAACTACAAAGCTGCGATAGAAGGGAGTCATGCTCCAAGTGTCCATGTGTGACATATTCCAGAGCTATACACACACAAACGCACACACACACACACACACACACACACACACACACACACACACACACACACACACACACACACACACAGAGATGCTATTGAGCAAAACTGTGTCTCATAGCTAATCAATACTTAACTTTAATTTTCTCTTGCTATGCTCTTAACTTTAGTGTAACCTAAATTAAATTCACTGAACTAGGATTCCAAGATGGCCGCCGACTAGTCTAGTCCTTACTCTCTGAGCTCCTCACAGCTATTTAACTTTTGTTTTTTTTTACAACTTTACATCAACCTTTTTCCTCAAATTTTTATACTAAAAGATTTTATAAATCGTTTTCACGATTTGGATTATTTTTCTTCTGGAATTATTATCCTGGGATTTATTTTACCTCAGAACATTCTTGGTCTCTCTGCTGCTGGGACTCCTACTGCTCCAGTCTGTTCCTGGTTCCTGGTATCCTGTTAACTGCATTCCATTTCTGGGCATGGCTACAAAATCTGACTCCATGGAGACTCAGCCTACAAAGGCCAAATATACTTCAATGCTCTCTCCTGTACAAGATTCAGGTTCAAAAAGACTGAAATCATCTAGACAACCTACAGAAACTTTTAATGTAAGTAATAAAGATTTAAATGGCTCAAATTTCCTTTTAGAAGAACTAAAAATAGCATTAAAACCAATCCAAAGTGCTAAACAAAACTTTTCAGAACAGTTTGCAGACTTTAGTAAATCTTTAAAGCAAATAAACGATAGTATTGTTACTATTGAAAATAAAATCTTAGCTTTGGAGGTTAAAACAGACTTATTGGAAAGTGACTTTAAATCTAGAGATAAACTGTTTCAGATTTACAAGCTAAAATATTGGATCTGGAAGCCAGGAGTCGAAGAAATAACATCATTATTCGTGGTTTACCTGAATCTTATGACAATAAAAACTTGTTATCTGTGACTAAAAATATCTTTGAAACACTGTTAAATTGTGAAGCTTCTTCAAAATCTATAATTGTAGAGAGAGCACACAGAGCACTGCGTACTAAGCAAGATTCTTCCACACCAAGGTTAATTTATACTAAGTTACTAAACTTTCAAGACACTTTCCAGATCCTAGAAACTGCTAAAACAAAGAAACAATTCATATGGAAGTCTCACAAACTATCATTTTCCCAAGATCTTCCTGCACAGATCAAATTAAATAGACAAAAACTAGCCCCTATTGTGCTGACTTGATAAAAAAAGGGATTAGATTTCGAATGGCATATCCTAATACCTTGTCTTTCACAGCTAATGACAAAAGATTTGTATGTTCAGATCCTAAAGATGCAAAAGACATTTTTCTTAAAACATTTAAAAGCTTCCTGACACTGTATCTTAATATTCTACTGTTAAAGAACTACAATAAGGTTTGATCTTTTCTTTTCTTTAATCTGACAGTATTTGTGTTACATGATTTGTAATTCTGGTGTGACATAATTATATTACCTTAAGAACTTGTCATGTAATTTACACATGATGGATTTGGTGTGACAGTGTGCAGTGACAGGATATATGCTTGTTAGATTTGTGTGGATTAATAGAAGCATTTAAATTCCTGTATTTACTTTTTTCTCTTTCCCTCACATATGCTTGCTGTGTAAATAGATAATATGTTAATTTTACTACAAGCTTTGGAGTTACAGCCTTCTGTGTAAGCTAAATGATTTTTGGAGGGAAAAACATTCCATCTCAACATTCTAGCAAGAAAATCTTCCCTCAGAGTTCCAGCTGATGCTCTGCATGAACATGCACACTACAGTCTCTCTGAGATGGATGGTGATGTCATCATTTGTGAGGAAAGAAGGACAGTTTCAAATACACAAGTCTGCTTTTTTCAACAAGTATTCAATAGCACTAACTTTTTAATAGATCTGGCTATTATTTAAAGTGTTTTCTCTTCATAAATGAAGGTTGCTTTTAAATTTAAACAGATTCATGTCACATAATATATTCAGTGACTTTTAGTGTGTCTGCATGACTTCAAAGCAAGCTGCTACTTTCATAAAGCAGAGTGAAAATGTTTCTGGAAACAAATGAACAGGTTAGTTTTATATATTAAAATTCTAAAGGATGTGTAAAGAAATGAACATATTTTCCTATTCAGAATATTTTTCATACAATATTTTATATTATACTGAAGTGTTTAATTTGATAAATGTTACAAAGTATACCTGTTCATATGAAAGTTTCATGTTCTTTCTATTCTCTGCTCTCTCTCTTCTCAGAGGCTGGATGTGATATTTATGATTAGTAGTTTATGTTTAAGAAAGCCTTTACTTATTTGAAAGGTTTGAAATAACTATCTTTAATATGATTAGCTGAATCTACATATATATATTTAAGCCCTTAGATTTACTGCATTTAGCTTGCTTGTTTCTGTTTTAATTAGATGTTCAAAATGTTTACTTTAAAAGCCTTGTCTTTTCATGCTGTTTTGCTATGTTACATCTATAGCTTAGAAGAATAGTATGGCTACATAACCTAACAGAGTCATTAGTAAAATATTCAAAAGTAGATTTAAAATTATATGTATGCACATTGTTGTACATTCAGTCCAATATATATGATGCTGTTTAAGTTACTATTTAATAATATAATTATACTTTATTCATGTATATTAACTAGTGTTAAAACCTTACAGCTTATAATATTTCATTTTGAATAGTTCCTGTACTATTATTATCTAGTTAATAGATGCATCTCCAGATTGAATTGTTTTTCATTTTGAGATATGGTTGCTTGGTAGTTGTTTTTTGCTTTATTTGAACTATAACTAAATACTCATTCTACAGGTATTAGTGCTTTTATCATACTAATGGTCATGGTGATTAATGAAATTATCACTAAAGTACTAAAGAAGGTTCAGTAGATAGTGCATGACTATTATCTTTAGTTCAGTAATGCTATGCTTATTTACTTATATTATAATGTTACCAGTTGGTTTTGTTATACTTATATATGTTATCTTACATATCTTTCAGTTTTAATTGTATTACTTCTTATGATAGAGTGTTCTAGTTAAGCAGAGTGTGATTTATTTATTATTTACTTGTTTCTCTTTCTCTTGAAATACTTGAGGAAATACATTTAATCACTATAAATTTCAATTTAAGGATAGGAGCTTTAGATTAGTATTAGAAGTAGGGATTAAGCATGTTGGACGTCTTGAAATTAGTTAATTTTGTATATATTTTTAGTAGTACTACTCGGACTTTATGTTATGTTATGTTAGGCTTCCTTTGAGTAATTTGTATTCTAACTTGAGGTTATTATTATCTATAATTACAATGTTTTTTTCATGTTCTTCTGCTCTTCCTTTATCACAGGGGGATTGGTGGGTAGGCACTAGGGTTAGGATAAAGGTTATTATTATACATTTCATGGTTCTTAAAAAACCTTTTTTCTTTTTTTTTCAACAAATGTTATTTGATGACTTGCTTGAATACTTAAAGACTGTTTTTCTTTTATTTTTTTTCTTCTTCTTTTTAATGTTGTGTTGGATTTGCACCTTGAGTTCACTTTTATAGCATCAATAATGATTATACTTGTAGAATATGCCTGTTGACATAATTTTAGATTCTTGGAATGTTAGAGGCATTCAAGATAAAGCGAAAGTCACTATTATTTCATATGATCTTTAAATCACAGGCTAACATTTGTTTTATTCAAGAGACCCATATTTCACGTATTGATTGGAATAAAGAGTTTAAAAAATGGATCAAAAGATTATAGCTTCAGGTGACTCATCTAACTCCAGAGGTGTAGCTATAATCATTAAACAAAAATTCATTGGGAATATTATTGATGAGAAATTTGATGATGAGGGGAGGTGGTGCTTATTTACCGCTTCTATTGCTGGTTTGGACAAACCCTTATTAATTTTAAATCTATATGGCCCATGTAATTCACAACATTTGTTCATTTTAAAATTTACAATATTCTTGCATCCTATAAGGATCATCATATTATAGTGGGTGGTGACTGGAATGCAGTTATAAACCCTGTAATTGATCGTTCCGCTCCACTGTCACCTATAATCTTCAATCTACTCTGGCTCTAAATGATTTGATGATAGAATATAATTTAATAGACCCTCCGCACTGTTAAAAATATAAACAAGAATGATATATATACTTATTATTCTAAGTGCTATCATTCGTGGTCCAGATTAGACTTCTTTCTAATTTCAGATTATATTTCAAAATATATTGTGGACTTTACTACAGAACCCAGATTCTTTTCGGATCACTCAAGAATTTCACTAAAATTGAACATAAAACCCAATATCAAAAATAAAACTATGTTTAATAAGTGGACCTTAAATAATAACTTATTGTCAAATGAAGATATTTGCAAACAAGCTTCAGAAATCCTAAATGAAATGGTGAATAGTCTTGAATCATCAGACATTCCTTATGACATACAATGGGCTGCATGTAAAGCAAGATTAAGAGGTTTATTTATTAGTAAAGCTGCTTTTTTTAAAAAACAATACTTTAAGAAAGAGGAATTCTTAAAATCAAGAATTTCTTCGTTGGAAAATCATCTTAGTCTGAACTATGATGCTACTTTAGAAAAACAAATTTTCGATTGTTAGAAAGATTTAATTCTGCTTCACCAAAATAACCTCTCCTTAGCTGAACAAAAGCTACTTGCTTCATATTCAGAGTGGGCCCAGGTTCTATCTAAATTGTTAGCAAGAATTATTAAAGTTAACTTCAGAAATCCAAATATTACATCTTTATCTTATAATAACAGATTATATAATACTGATGAAGAGATTATTCAACTTTTCACCTCTCTTTACACTGAGTTATATTCAGGTTCTTCTAATTCTGTTAAAGATAATCACTCAAAACTCTTTTTAGACTCATTGCAGTTCCCTAAACTTAATGATAATCAGCAAAAACTACTTTCTACCCCTATATCAGTACAAGAAATCTCGGATTCAATAGATAATCTTAAATTGGGTAAATCTCCAGGACCTGATGGTTTTACTCCAGAATTTTTCAAAACTTTCAAATTGATAGTTCTTCCCTTTCTATTTAAAGTTTACAATCATATAAGAGTTAATGATATCTCAGATATTCATTGGAACACATCCAAAACCATTCTAATTCTAAAAAATAATAAAGATAAATCTGACCCAGTAAATTATAGACCCATTTCTTTAATTAACGTGGATATTAAGATTCTGTCATCTATTCTGGCTAACAGATTGAAACGGATTTTACCCTCAATTATCTCGTCAGATCAATCAGGTTTTATGTCTCAGAGACATGCTTGGGATAATACTCTATCTTTAGAGACTATACTTCATCTCATTAAGAAAAATCCAAACCCTATATATGCTTTGATTATAGATGCATCAAATGCCTTTGACAGAGTATGTTGGAACTTTCTATTTAAAACTATGTTATGTTTTAATATTCCCTTATTCTTTATAAATTTTTTAAAAGTTTTATACAAGAATATGTTTACTAGACTATACATTAATGGTCAATTTTCTGCTCCGATAAAGATCACTAAAGGAACAAGACAGGGTTGTCAATTGTCCCCTTTTCTTTTCAACATTTACTTAGAACCTTTGCTATTGTTTATTACTCAAAATACTTTTCATAACATCCCTAGAATTCTTAATACTAATATTCATTTCTCTGCTTTTATGGATGATTTAGTAATCTACTTTCAAACTCCATTATCTGATTACAGAAAAATAATGAATTCTATTGATTATTTTTCTTTGGTTTCCAACTATCTTTTAAATTCTACAAAAACTCATATTTTTCCCTTAAATCATTTAGCACACAAATCTTTTTGTTTCCAGACGATCATTTTCAGTTTACTTATAATATAAAATATTTAGGAATCAATTTAGAACACAATAATAAATCTTCCTTTCAAAATAATATTAATAAATTATAGAACTCTATATTGTCTGATATGGACAGATGGAAGCATCTAAACCTTTCATTTCTTTCAAGGGTGGCCATTATTAAAATGAATATTCTGCCTAAATTTCTTTACCAATTCTCATCATCTGATCAGATAATTTCAAAAAATTTTTTGAGTCTGTAAATAAAGCTTTGGCAAAATTCATATGGTTCCCTAAATCTGTTAGAATTTCCTATTCTAGATTGGCATTTTCGAAGGACAAGGGAGGTTTGGGTTTACCTAATCTTTATCTCTATTATTTGATTGTCTCATCCAATAAACTTCTTACTATCTCTAAATTCAATAACACTTCTTATCCAAATCACTCTTTATGGATAAAATTATGGTATAATTATGTCATTTCTAATAATTTAAATCCTGAAGCTATTCCCTTTATCTCTCTGGATAGTTTATTTATTAAAAATATATCTACAGTATTTAAACAAAAGATTAGAGATTTCCAAACCTTACTCAAAATGTGTAAACTAGAAAAGATCTCGCACCATGTTCAGCCAATTCATCTAAACCCAAATATATTATTGGACAATAAACTTTTGAACTTAACAAACTATCCTTTAATTAAAAATCTAAAAGTAGGAGATGTTTTGAAATATCTTGACTTGCCTTTATCTGACTGGCGTAAGTTATTGAAAGTAAACTGGAATTACTCACCAATTCTTACACAACTAAGAGCAATAATTAAAACAAATTTGTATCTCTGGTCCCCATAGACTCACAATTGAAAAACCTTAACACGATTATCAAAATACTTTCATCATCTGATAAAATGCTCTCAAACTCATATAAATTAATTAATTCTTTAATGATGGACCACAACTGTCTTTTATCTAATGTTTGGTTGAATTATAATTCCCAATTGTCAGAATCTCAGAAAGTCCTGGCTATTAGACACACTAAGGAATTTATCCCTTTTAAAAAATTAGCATACACACAATTAATGATTAATAATGATGCCTACTTTACCCCAATCAAATTAAACAAATTTAACCCAAATAAGTCCCTTCGTGTTCATGCTGTTCTAATCCCCAAGCAGACCTCCTTCATATTCTATGGTATTGTCATTTTTCTCACAGATTGTGGGCATCTTTGAAAGTCAGACTGCAGAAAATGGGATATCAAAAATCCACGTTGACGGGGGTATTTGCTATTCTACATATTTCATTGATTCATCTTTCAAAAGTTGATATTCATGTTATCATTTTATTTGCTCATTACTAAAACTTTATATAATACAAAATTGGATTGATCGTTCTAAATTAAAATGGGTTACTTTCCAGAAAATGGCTTTTAAATTTATTGATGCTCAAAGATACTTAGGTGGAAGTCCAAAAAAAGCTATTAGAAAGGTTGTGTTAGAAAAGGTTCTAAACATATTAAATAGTTAATGTTAAATATTTTTTTTTTTCTCTCAGGTTGCCTAACTTGTATATAGTGTACATATGGTGTATGTTTTATTTCTAAATAACTTATCAAAATCTCATGAAGGTTGTTATCACTAGATGAATTGTTATATGTTCATTTATGACTTCTTGTTATGTATAATCTTTTAATTGTCTTGCTATTCATATAATTAATAAAAAATTTTTTGAGAAAAAAAATAAATTAAATTCACTGAACTACTATGTACTTCAATACACATAAGTATCATATGCTAGTAAAAACTTATGCTATGCCCTTAAATGCTCTGATATGTTTCTATTATGTGGTATATTGTAAAGTGATAAGAATAATTTGTTTGATATATTTTCCATGTAGAGCTTTTCCTCTCTGGACTTTCAATATAAGGATCAGTATCCAGTAAGACTATCTCAATAAACATATGCAACTAAATAAATAGATAGCTTATCATAATAATATTAATAATCATAATCATCATCATCATTATTATTATTAATCTCATTAGAGCTTAGTGCACCTCCAGACATTTCTGCTTACTCCTACTGACACCTCTAGATATCAAATATTGCTTGCTCATATTTGCATTAATAATTCCATACCCATGCTACTTACAACATATCAGAATATTTCATCGTAAAGCATACATGATGGTAAACACAATTGTATTGATATCTGACTTCTGTCTAATGCAGCTGAAGAGATATTGAATATTATTTGTTATTGTTTATTTGTATTGAAATAATTTTCAAATTTCTCTAAATATCTCAGCATTCAGATAACACAGACCGAACTCCATAGCCTCATATGAAAGCTAAGAGCTGTATGAAGAAAATCCTGGTGGCAGTATGAGCCTTGCTTGAATAGTCAGTATTATACCATGACCCCCCCCAAAACGTGCACGCTGATTGGCCAGCGTGCCCGTTGTAAATCGAGTTATACTAATGGAAAAAGGTCCGGTTGCCTGGACTTTTTTCCATTAGTATAAATCGTTTTTCTAAAACACTGTCTCGCTATGTTAAATGGGTTTAACATAGCGAGACAGCTTTAAAATAAGCAACGGAGATCTCCGTTGCTTATTTTAAAGCTGTCTCGCTATGTTAAACCCATTTAACATAGCGAGACAGTGTTTTAAAAAAAAAGCAACGGAGAAAGCAAGATTTCCCACGCCAACCATGGGTAAATTTAGCATTACCCACACCTAGGCGTGGGTTATTGCTATAATATAGCATATGGTATTTATACAACATTACAACATTATTATTCACTCCCTTTATTTTGGCTTATAAAATCCATTTTAAAGCATCAAACTGAAAGAATGCCACCAATATAAAGATCAATTTATCCTGAATAGTTTGCCATTTACAGTTTTCTAATAACAGTTACTGCTTCAGAGATAAGAATATTTGTTTGAACTGTAAGGTGATAACTTCTGTTTTGTAAAAGCTCAAGCCACACCCTCTGAGAGTTAAAGTTACGCACTCAAAAGAGCTGTACTGGAAGGAATGAGTTATTATATAAGGAAGTCAAACTGACTTTCACAGGTTATTAATTGTAATGGCTTTTCAGCTATGATTGTGGGGGTGATTGTGTGCTTAAATATGCTGTGACCTGACCATCATGTAACACTAAGCAAGATAGTAGATTTCATTATGAAATGTGAAGGTGTGTTTGAAAATCAGCTGACTATCTAAGCAGGTATAAAAAATACACTAAATGGCTTCCTCACATTTTGTTATATGAACAATTCTTTTTATTTTCGGAAGGTTGCCGCTTTATGCAAATGTTCCATCTATTATTTTTCAGCATTTAAAATGCATCAACTTGAGTTAAGTATTCTATATGCTGTTAGAGTCCGGCCTGACTATGATATTTTGAAAGAGCTTGTCAATGACAGAAGTTTGTATTTTGAATTATGTTTTATAGTGAAAAGAATTTAAGTAACAACACTACAACCCAAATGGAGACTTGTAAAGCAATGTTAAATTATTCCCTGAAAAAAAAGTAGACTTAAGCCTGGGAAATCCATTTTGCATAAAGAATGTGTAAAACAACAAGGCAGGCAGTCCAGACAAGTCCAGATACTTTGTACCACACTGCAGGCTGCTATTTATTAAAGGGCAGGCATCATTTCAGAGATCTACAGATTTGTTTTAAAATAATTAGCTAAATCACCTCACATTCCTAAATGTTTAAAGAACAAGAGAGGTTAGCCATCACAGAGGTTGAATAAAGATAAAGGATTAAAAGTAACTAAACAAATATTCCCTGAACTTCAATGGAATAGTCAGCCTGTCCATCACTTGATATGCTCAGCAAAAACATTTCACTTTCTTCAGCTTGGAACAAATTGGTGCACTGTGTTATCAACCATTTTACTGTTATTATTGTAAAGAAAAAACTAGATAAATACCAATGGTAGTTTGTATGGCTTGTGAAAAGGAATGACATACACATGATGCACAGGCAGCAGAGGAAAACAAACACCCAGATATAAAGGCAAAATTTTACAGATAATAATGAACCCAAGAAAACACAAGAGATGTACCAGTTTAGAAAGTCAGTGTCGTCACTCCTGAAACAGATATTTAGCAAATGAGATTAAGGTTGATGAATAACAACTTTGACAGTGAAACTGAAATTCAAATAATCCAAGGTTAAACCTCTATAGAAACATGAAGAAAAGCATCCAGAAAGCCTAGCCACAACTGACTAAAAGTGCAACTGAGTTATTGATGTAGGCTAAAGGATAAAAGTAAAAGAGAATCATGAGAGAATCCAAAATATGCACATTTCCTGAAACAGTTTCATACAATCCAGGCATTTTTATTAGTCATCTTCAGATTAATCTGTCAGATTTACTGCCCTGTTCTGTCAAAGCTGAGACAGACTTAGAGACACATTAGTATTCGTGGACTTTCATCTCACTCACAGTCAACCTTTATCCACCATAATATCACCGGCCAGGTCATCAAATCCATTTTACATCATTGCCCCTAGAGTATATTATTCTGTTGCTGGATATGCAGCTCATCCACTCATAGCTGGCCTTAGGCCTAAGCCAACTAGGTGGCCACCTAGGGCACTGCTGTAGTAGGGGCGCTTTTCCAGTATTTATTTGGTGTAGGTAGACTAGGATGGGGGCACCAGGTGGTGTGGTGGGGGGCGCTGTGGAGCCCTTTTGCCTGGGGCACCAGTTGACCTAAGGCCACTCATGACCCACTGTCAATACGCTCAAAATAAAACTGCTTCAATCTTGCCTATTAAATGAGCCTTTCAGTATGCCTTTCACTATTAAATACTGTACATCCCATTTATATTAATTGGTGCTCTTTAGTCAAGCTCCTCCCATACACTGACTACTTATACTAAATGGTGTTCTTTTGCTAGGCTTCTCCCATACTACCAATATCTGACTTCATAATGGCTCATGCCCAAGCATTTTTAGCAAGAAATTGGCATCCCTTATCATTTTAGTCAGCAATATTATAGTGCAACCATTTTCGTATTATATATAAAATTTATTTGCTAGCAATTACTCCTCAGCAAATATTCATTCATGTTTGTTTGTTTGTTTGATTATGAGGTTACATGGCTAACAGCCCTAAAACCTATTAAAGCCTAGCATTCATGCCCCAGTTTTCCCAATTACCTATGCCCACAACCTAGAATGGTATATACCTGTTTCTTAGGGCATATAAAAGCTACCCCTGTCTGTAAGGGACACAGATGATAAGCTTGGGATGAATTTGTGATTTCCCATCCATTAGTCCAAACTGCATTTAAACAAGCTTATGGGAGAGCTCTACTTTCCATGGATGGGGAGTGTGTTCCAGAGAAAGGATAATACCTGAAATGTATACTTGTCCTGCCAACAAGTTTTGTTTATGCCACAGACTAGGTTTAGATCCTTAGATCAGGTAATTTTAGTACTGTTTGTTTTGCAAATGTGTAGCAGAACTGTCAAGACTGGATCAAAGAATGCCTTTTAGGTTAGGCATAGATTGCCTCTCAGTAGTCTGTTAAAGGCTGAGTACATGGACAGGTTGTGAGGTGGTCCTTATAAGACATGTTATTTACATCCTGTATTCTTTCAGTATGGAGTCTCTGCGGCCACTTCATCTGTTGCAAACACCTGGTCAGCTGCATGCCGTAAAGTGTATTCTACTTGATTATAGGTCTAATGAGGGCTGAGTATAGCAGGACAATGATCTCTTTAGACTGGATGCCATTTTCTTGTTGTCAATTTATGCAGTTGCTCTAGCAGTAAGATCTAACACAGGTACAAGATGGATGATGGAATGGTCTCAAGGCCACAGAAGGCCACAGAGAAACACATAAGAAATCTAAAGAGTGAAGTATTGCTTTAAAAACCTCTAGCACAGACACAAATGCATTGTGTAAAAGCAATCAGAATTTCAGCAGTAAAACATTATGAATAAATTACATATTTTCTAACTTATTTTCTGTAATAGATTGCTGTTGGAAAACATGCATTTATTTATCTAATTGTTTCTTTATGTCTTTATTTCAGTGTTGATATGATGGGACTTCAGTAGCACAGTGAGTAACATTGTCACATCACATGAGATGTTTTCTGGCTTGTGTCCCAGCTAATGTGTCATTTGTGCATAGTCTGTACTGCTCTGCAAAGTCTGTGTGACTTTCCTTTTGTTGATTTGGGTTTTCTCTAGGTACTCCAGATTTATCCCACATTTCAAAGAAATGCAGTAAGTAGACTGCTGACTATATTTTATGTCAGTGTGCATGTGTGTGTGTATTTGTGTATGCATGTGTTTGTCTTTGTGGGTGAAAAGGAATGCCATTAACACACTGAGCTAAATTAAGAATGGTTACATTTCTGCATTGAGAGACAGCCTTACCATGTTACTTTTGTACAAAAATGTGCAGCACCACAGTGGTCTGTCTTTGCAGCCATGCTAGATGGTCATGAGGTAATACAGGAGAGAGGTACATGCTAATTAGCCATATGCTGTCCCTGAAAATGCTTTCAGTAAGGCATTTATGAAGCCAAGTGATTCTAAATCACTCAGCTGCATAAATTAACACACCACTCCTGGTCAAAAGGCTGTGTTCATCCATCATAGCAGAGATTAGTGCTGGGGGTTTTAGTGGTCAGGCAGCATTAGAGTGTGTTTATGTGTGTGTTTATGAGTGTACATAAGTAGCTGCATGTTTGAGTGTATGTGTATCTGTCTGTCTGCCTGCAGGATGGCAGTAGGGAGTTAGTGATGGCGTTATAGTGTCTGTGTGTTTGTGTGTCCATGCCTGTGTGTTTCTAGCTGTGGGTGAGTAGGTGAATGGATGAATGTGTCTGTGAGTGAAATAGGGTGAGGAAGAGGCTGTGTCCATGCGTGTAATGAATGTATGACTGTGTGTGTGTGTGTGTGTGTGTGTGTGTGTGTGTGTGTGTGTGTGTGTGTGTGTGTGTGTGTGTTAGGGTGGCTCTTAGGCTTTCACCCCTAGATCCTACACTACTGATCAAAGCCTGCAACATTGGGATGGAGAGTCACTAGACACAAGGGAAAACTAACTATATGGACTGGGGAAAAAAGTAGCCACCTGGGATAACTCTAATTGTGTGGATCAAGGGAGAACACTATGCATTAGAGTTAACTCTTAATGATGTAGGTTGAGGTTGAGCATTTACCACCAGGGAAAACTTTATATTGTTTGTGTGTCTAACTGGCAGTTATACATAACATGGACCTGGAGAAGAAAAACTAGACACCCGGGGTAGCATTCAAATCATGTGCCTCAGCAGACCTTACATGTAACAGGGATGGGAGGACACTAAACACTAGGTAGAGAACTTTATCAACATGCCTTAAAGGTACTTAAAAAAAAGAGAGAACCAATGATGTGGGTTTGGGGGTATGCTAAACACCAGGAATAAATCTTTATTATAGTGTCTTGAAAGTATTTAACCATGACCTAGGATTGGGGTAACAATAGACACCAGGAATAAATCCTCATAATCATGCCTTGCTGGTACTAGGAGCACTAGACACCAAAGAATAAAGCCTTAAGATTATGTTGTATTGGCACTTGAATATGGGAGATGGAGAGAACAATAAACATCAGGGATGAAAGACACTTAGGACAAAAAAAAAAGAAGAAGAAGAAGCAGGTCAAAGGTGAGGAATACTAGACACTAGTGTATGCATTAAACATACTAGGTAGATTCCAGCACTGCACCCGTCCATCTTCCACAGAGGATATTAGCCCTCTGAGCTACCAATAGACACCAAGTAGCATTACCTTAAAGATAAAATTAACAAAAAGGGGAGTGATCAAACACTGCATCCTTAACATATAAAAGAACAGCATTAGCCTGCTATACTAACTAACTAGTAAGGTAGTGTAGTCAGAGAGAGATAAATGCTTGTCTGTTTTGTGGGAGGGGTGGCTGCAGGACACAGATGGGAGGAACATTAGGTGTCACCATGGAAAATTTTAGATATGCAACTCAAGAGTCATTTAAAAAGATCAAAAAGCAACAGGTCTAGCATTGCAGTGCAGTTTCTGCACAATAAAAAGTACAAAACTGTAATGTCTGGCATTACTGACTGACTATAAAGGTCAGTGATTTCTAAGTGCAGGACAAATAAAGGAGACATCAAACACATTCTGGCAGCTGGTAGATAGGTATGGTGTGTGTGTGTGTGTGTGTGTGTGTGTGTGTGTGTGTGTGTGTGTGTGTGTGTGAAAGAGAGGGCATGAGGGAGGATGCCTATGCCAACTCAATGCATGGACCACCAGTGTTAACTACTACAGGAAAGTGGTGATCCGCACTCATTGTAGTTAACAGCAATTAAGTAACTTGCACATTTTTCAATATTGAGGCCTTTTGTCACTGCGGCTAATGTGTCTCTGAAATGCAGAATACTGCATCACAGAAACAGGGCTTGTTACTGAAGCACTTAACACAACTAGTGGGGGTCTTTATGAATCCCTGAAACTGTGTGCAATAATATTACCAGTTAACACATCAATGTGAATCCCCTTCTTCCCACCTAAAGTACTGTTGACATTTCTGATAATCTGCTTCTGAAACGACACAATAATAATGTTCAAAAGAAAGGTGCTATTAATACAATAGCCAAATTAGAAGCTTAGTAAAAACTCACATTTTTCACTCTCTACAAGTAATGAATAAATTAATTCTGACAAAAAATATGCAAATACTGTCAGAGCTAAAACTAATTCTAAAATACAGAAAGGCATAATTCTTCAGAAGGCAGTCTGGATGCAAGCAGTCATCCATGTCAGGTCAGTAAATGACCCAAGAAAAACATAAGAAATACGATTTTCAAAAGGTGCTGGTTACCTGGAATGCATATTTCACTTGAATTTTGAGTGCAGGTAGTGTTTACTCTGAAGCTATGATTAAATTTCTACCATGCAAATTATTTCAGGTACTCTGATGTTTTTATGTAGGAAGCTGTACACAGTCATCTGTCAGTGCGCTTTCCTACTCCTCCAGCTCAGCTCTAACACTTTGACAAAAAATAGTAACTGGGGAAACAAAGAAAACATTTCTGAAACAGGTATAAATGGCTACCTTTTAAAATGTAACTCATTTTCCTGTCCATCTATTCTGAGGCTACTCAGTCAGCAGTACAGAAGCAATACATCATTGATGATTAGCATACCTCTCAACTGCCCAAATTTTTACCTCATATGTTTGGCTTGTACCTAGTAAAATGTGTGGTTATCTGGCAAATCACTGAGGATTGAAGTCACTAAATAATGACATACATTTGAGTTTCAGACTCCGTATATTTCAGAAAATACATGTTAAAACAAATCCTATTATTCTATCGACTTCCTTTGTTTAGGTATAAGAACAATATTTAGAACAATATTTAGAATCTGTCCATATTTTTGAGCCTTTGTCCTCCATTATTTTAAGCTTTGTCCAGATTTCGTGAGCTAAGAGGTGGGGAGGTATGAGTAGTTTATGTCTCAACAAGGCACAGAGAAATAAATGGAGTTCTATGGCATTTACCTATTTATCAATTTGCTATATTTCTCAAGGTCAAATGATATTGTTGAGTGACATCTGACATGTAAAAGTATGATATAATTTATTCTGAAATTTGGATTAGATACCTAGAAGCATTGACTTGGCAAAACAAACTTCATCCCATTTAAAATTTACACAAATTTACAGATTTGTCTTACAAAGTTGCACCAGGAATATGTCTTGCTTCAGTTGTAACTTAATCAAAAAAACAATTACTCATAATTTTTGCATGTCATAGTTATTGGTGTCATAGAAAAGTTTTTTTTTTTTTGTTGTTCCTCATGTTAGTTTTTGCCTGCTGTGTTTGTCGTTTCAGCTAATCAGTTGTGTAGGCACACCCAGGAAAGACAGTAGTGCGGAGGAAGG
>NC_056737.1:1757655722-1757688222 GCF_019279795.1 Protopterus annectens | reverse complement strand
GGGCCAGGGTTGTATTTTGCTTATGTTGTCTGATATATGCTGCAGATTGCAGTCAATAAATGAATAGGGTAAATGTGTAAGGTAACAGAACTCCTACACAGCTATGTGTGTGTTTAAATGCATGATTTGATACTACATGACTCAATAAAACTTTTAAAGGAGATGGTGGTCTGAGAATTTATTGTTTAACATAAAACGTTCAGTCTGCCTGTATTCATTGCTAGTGGGTTCTAATCCCATGTCAGTCAACTGAGAAATGTCCAGCTGTCTAGAGTAATCAGTGTAAACGAACATACCTCTCAATTGTCATGATTTTTGTAGAATGTAATGAATGCTGCCCCATATCTCTGGTCCTTTGATTTGCAGCTATATAACATTACTTGAAATGCAATTTAATGGCAAATCTGTTATCAGAATACCTTACCACTAATGTATGAGCACACTATGGAAAAATGTTCCCTGTTGATGTGCCTTTGTACCACCATTATATATGGCATGGCCCATAATGTCCCGTGCTAACTGTTTGAGAGCTATGTACATCCAACATCATATATACAATATAAGCAGTCAATGTTCTCACAACTGAAGTCTAACATATCTAGAAGTATGTAGTTGTAGTCTATGTAGTTATATTATGTGTGAAGTTACTAATGTTTTTCTTTTTTTCTCTCACCCCACCCCTCTTGTTTTATTTATTAATTATATTTATTGTTATCATTAGATGTTATCATATTATTTGTAATTACCTCTTATGTTGGCCTTATTTATAATTTAATATTGCTTTTGTGTTAAAAAACTTTACATTATTATTATTTACATAATAAACATTTACATTATTTATTGCTGTGTTCCTCATTGTATTGTTTTCAATTTGTTTCCATTACTCATTATTGTTTTCTTTTATGTTATTAATTACATTTGTTTTGGTTATGTTTATTTTTTCTTATGTTTATATTTCCTTTACCACAGCTCGACAAGGTAGGCCAGTTCCCAGTGATCCACCTATCTTGGCTCCCTCAGCCGAGACACTGGGGCCCAGCACATCTGGGCCATAGTCTAATAACGACCCCTCTGCTGCCCATGTACTACCTGCTCCATCAGGTAGTCCCACCCCACAGGGTAGGGTGGTACCCCTTCTGGGAATGGAGGTAGAGGGGGTGCTTTTGTCACCCATGATGAACTGCCAGGCATGGTGCATAGGCTGCTGTGCCAAACTGTTGGTGCATGCTTATGCCAGATGGAGAGTATGCTGTCCATCCTGTTGGGGCAATCTTGCCCAAGGCACCAGCATCAACCACTGCCTCCACAGGAGCAGTGAAGAAGCAGTGCTGACAGTCCCAAGGGTGAGGACTTGAGTCCTACTACTACCCTGTCTGACATCCATGGGACTGAGATTCCACAATACCCTCCCCAAACAAGGTGTTCACCCGCCCCTCTTGTGTCATGCACCAACCCTGTCTGTTGTTTTCTCTGTCTTGTTTGTCTGCAAATTGCCTCCTTCACACATGCATATTTACCTTCTGCAACATTCCACTCTCACCTTAAAAAATTACAAATGGGCACCTGTACCAAAAAATATATTGTCACATACATAGCTCTCCATTTCACACACATATACACTGAACACACTTAATTTGGTCAGATTGACTTGACAATGCACTTGTATGTTGTTGTCACCCTCTCTCTGGGGGTAACAGTCCAAATTCAGCTAATAAACTGTTAAAGTGCACAGTTGTTGCCATTGAAGAAATGGATAGCTGTGGTTCTTTCCTACACCCTTCCTGCACATACATACCTACTTACCTGTTTTTCACTATGTTTCTCCCCTTGCTTGTACCCCATTTCACCACAGCCCTATCTCCCCATTTTTCTTATCTTTAAAGAATTTTTGCATGCTGCTGTGCAACATGCAGCAACTCTAAGCTATGCTAAATGGTGGTATATTCATATATGTATTTGAAAACACTGTAATCACATTCAAATATTACACCTGCCCCCTATTTTAAACCTAGGACCATCGGACCTGAAGAACAGTGTATCAACCATCCAAGCAGCAAAACCACTTAATTAACAGAGGAGTTTTAAGCAAAACATAATACTTGTCATTTTCTCATCATTAAGCATGTTTACGCAAAGCTGCACATCATGCAAATCTGCTAGAAGATTAATGAAAAAATAGGAATTTAACTGGCACTCGGGTAGGGAAATTTATTATTTTATTTTTTATTTTATTCTATTTTACATTTGTTGACCAGGCTAGTCTGGCTGGATGCATGTCCATTTTCAGCAGAGGCCCGAGGAGAAAAGCTCCACTATATACTAGTAAATAATATAAAAAAGCAGCACAGTAAGATACAAATTATATGCATCTAGAGAACAATTCCTATGCAGCATAGTAACAGTACAGAAGCACTTTAACAAAAATATAAAATAAAGTGAGGATTCCTATTCTCATATTCTATGCAAAAGCAGGAGTAGAAACATTGAAAGAAAGTGAAAATAGTAAGTCACACAAGAGTTTGTACAGTATTGACAGTATTAACAATTAGGATAAATATTTTGTGCCAAGGCACAAGTTTTAAGAAATAGATTTGCACAGCAGGGAGCAACATGTAGGTTTAAATAAGAGGAGAGATGACAGGTTGCAGTAACGTAACAAGTAAAAGAGAAAATGACATTATAGGAAAAGTAGTATCCAAGTGGATACTAGGTGAGCTACCGAGGAAGGGTAGTACTAGTGACAGAGACGAGTAGAAGAGTGGTGGAGAAAACAGTAAAAAGAGTTGGATGCTGAGGTCAGTTAGGATTAGAGCAAGGGCATAGCCAGTTAGATTTGAAATAGTTCCTTAGTTGTTTCTTGAAAAGTTGTGATGAGCCTAAAGTAGTCATTTCTATAGGAAGTTTATTCCAGTATGAGCCAACATTTGTGAACAAGGAAATACATCACTATAAAGCCATATACATAATAATAGATGTAAGTGAGGCATATAACAGCAGGTAAGTATCCAATTATATGTACAACACTTAAAAATGCAGCTGCTTTAGCAGTGACTCAGTAGCTCAATCTGTTAAGTGTTTTGAAAACAATAATTTTGGGTCCACACGGTCCTGAGTTCAAATCCAGTGGTGTCTAGCATTTAAAATACATGTATGTGTACATCACCATTATAAATTCTGATATGCATGACTGTCTTACCATCTATTTATCCACCCAAAGCAGTACAGATGAAATGTCTGCTTATCAATAATAGAAGTCAAAGGCCTACAGATGGGACCACAGTTAAAATATTCCTATTACAACAATAGAAAGTGCATAGGATGTCAGTTCATGCATTAGTATGAATTCAGAAGATTTTGAAGTATGTAATTGAAATGAGGCTCAGTAATATCAGACTGCAGCACACACTAATTTGCTACTGATATTACATACAACCACAGCTGCACAAGTAACATACACATATGGAAGTTGTGCTAGAAACAAGGTTTGCAAGCACATACATTCCAGATGACTACCCTGACATAACAATTGACTTGGCAATTCTTCAGCTGGTTGACATAATGGTTAATATACCCCCTACCTTTTTCTAGGACACACCAAGCATGTTGCCTTTCACTCGGTTAATGATACCTTTGGCTAACAAACTTGCCTTAAACACATACCTTAATTTCCAGTGGAATGGGTTCTCTCAAACAGGCTCTGGCTGTACACCAAGTATGCCACAGGTCCCACAGTTACTCATAAGCGCTGTTGTCCTGCATGTTCTGCAGTGTCTCTGCCTTTGCTTATTGCCTGCAGCAGCAGCAGCTTCAGCCTGTAGCACACACATCTGTATGTAAAAAGTAGCTGCTACAAACATTCTCTCTGTGCTGACATAATATCTTTACCCCAATAATTTCCACCCCACAGTATGAGAATGAGCATGGAATCTATATTGAGGCCTTATATCTTGTGGAATAGATGCATGAGATTGGCTGATTATACTGCAAATCAACTGTGTATGCTGGATGTAGCATTTCTGAACCACATATTGTTTCAGAGGCAATCATCTGCTAATGAGAGCCATCTTAAAAAGGCAAATTCCTAGCTAGGGGAACTATTGTGTATGAAAGTTAGTTTGCATGGTTAACTTTTTGTCACACTACTTACATATCTGTATCTTTCAACAGAGGAGTATTGTACTCTATCAGGTATGTAACCATTTTGTTTCAACATGATGCATATGTTTGAATATACTTAGGGGGAATGGTGATTACATCACTAAGCCTTTCTTAGAATTATACTGATGACTTGCCCTTGATCCCCAGCTGTGTTATACCTACTGAGGATGTAGAGTACAGCAAGGGTATAATGCTGTCTGTTAACTAGGTACACAGGTCTCCTGGATACTTCCTTTGTTAGCAGTTGTAATACTACACTGCTATTTGGTTGGCACTGTTGTTTATACATATGATATGGGGGGGTCCTGCTATGGGGCACACTACAATGGACTCCTGTGTTGGGTGTGTGATCATACGTGAGTATCTGTCATGGCACAAACAAGACTAGGTCACTATTGCTACTGTCCTAGTTGGGTCCACACCCTTTGTATGTTTGGCACACTGTTGAATATGAGATGTGTAATCTCGCAGGGAATACTGATAGCCTTCCTTTATTGATTTATCTCTACATATTGTACTTCCACGTATGTGATCTTGACATGTGTTCTCATTTATTTGTATTTCAGGATATATCATGCATGCCAGGTACTGCCCACCTTTCATTGAAGCAAAAAACGACCTTATCATTTAGGCCTTGAGACAACACTACCAAGTCTGAATGTCCAGGGAAAAGGTAAATAGGCAAGAGCATGCAGCCTTGTGAGACAAACTGGTGCATAACACTAATACCATGGATTATCAGAATCACACATATGAGCAGGTGCAACACCATGCCAAGGATATCATCTACTCAGCACGCAGACATGCAGACATGCAGTGGACATGGCCAGGGATTGTCAGGTCACTGGTGTTGGGCCTGCAGCAGAACAACCTCTGTCAGACACATAGGCGCTCCTGGAGAACCTTGCTACACAGGACAGCTCCCACCCATCTAACACCCAATATGTCATGGATGTGGGTGCCACCATTTCCACTCAAGAGGAGCATCCAGGCATGTTTATTTGGATCAGCATTGAAATACTGTAGCATTCAGCGTCCCAGGGTAAACATACTTTTATATGGGTGTCAGGTGTTTTATAGGGGGTTAGCTACAGTTTTAAGCTCATGCACAGATTGTGACCCACATACTTTTTAACATAGCAGCTACTGTAAATGGGAGATATTTGGATGTATTACCAATGTAATACTGTAACATGTGATGCTGTTTACATTACCTCTCCCTCAAATTATTTTCAGGACTGTCAGGAATAGGACGAGGCTGTGCTCCTGCTGCTCGTAAGCGCAGAACAGTTTTGTCAGAGTTGTAGATTTAGTTCAATGTATTAGCTAAAGTGTCATCCCAGGCCTGCTGGCTAGATTGATGTAATGTCTGCATGACTGCCAACTGTGCAGATATTTTCTGACTGTACACAGTTTAGGGTCATAGCTATGCCTTGTAGGTGTGACCACAGTGATTGATTTGACAGTATAGTCAGGACATTACAGATTGCCATAACTGACAACTGTGCAGAGTTCTGCAGAATGTCAACATTGTACATAATTTATGTTTTGCTCATGAGATTCATGTTTAGAGAACATTTATTTCTTAATAATTACAGACCTGGGTTGGAAAATAATGTCTTTATGTCCTATACAAATCTATAACAGTGACTGTAGTGTATACAGCTTAACATACTTTGCAACGTAGTACTGCAGACCATAGCAGTGCATGTATTAATGTGATTATTTTTTCCTTTTTATCAGAGTTGACCTGGCAGGTTGTCTTTGTCCACTTCATAACCAGATGTCAGTATCTCCTCAGAATCTGATGATGATTGTGGCCAAAGTGAGGCACAGCTGGGGGTTGCAAGGGTTGAATCTGTCACAGAGGTTTACATCCCTTGTCCACCCTCATTATCACTGTACACAGCCAGTATGCCTACATATATCCAGTCCCCTATGGCCACAGATACTGGGCAGTTGGAGGATGGGGATTTTGAACAAGGAAGGGTGGATACTGTGGCTGCAGTGACTGTTGACACTGGCCATAGCCAAACAGTTGGTGAAGTTACACACAGGTAGATTGATAGGGGTGCTCATAAGGAGGCCTGCTGTCCCACCACCACCTGTTGTAGGTGTCTAATCACATGTCACTTAGTGTATGTTTAGGACCATCATGGAGGCACAGGTGAACTCACAAGCAATGCTCAGGGTTATGGATGTAGCACAGTCTGACATCCATGACTGCCTCCACCGTATTGCTGATACCCTGGAATGGTTGACTGATGCAGTGGAAAGAAGTTGGTCTGAGACAGATCGCACACTATCTGTCTTGAAGTACAGGTTGTCTGTGATGGAAAGTCTGGTTGGAGTTGATCATCAGTCTCATGGACATAGGTCAGCAACTACATCTGCTGAAAGTCCATGTGGCCATGCCCAGTCATGCTCCCATAGTGGCAGTTCATCCAGTGCTCCAGAGAGATGTGTGCTGTCTACCCCATGATGGAGCAGGCCATGGGTTCATGGTCCTGGGATTTCCTGCTGAAGACACATTCCCAGCAGACAGCAGTCACCCTTAGGTAGTAGCCCAGCCTCTGATCTTGGGCATGATGGTGCCAGTGCAACTCCTGGCAGAGCCAGTTCTTATGCTCAGGAGCAGAGATGATGAACTGTCAGCTCTACCATGCATGGCTCAAAGCTGTCCAACATACAGACATGTAGGGCACTGAGCTTGGCTGTGTTCACGCAGACACACACACCACTGTGTCACATTCAGGTCACCTAAAGACATACACGCCACATGTACATGGTCCATCTTGCCTGCTTCCCTTTTTCAATCACACACATGCTTAACAACCTTTTGGGTCAACCTAGGCCTCCTGCACCCCCACACAACACCCTGTACAAGTGATGACACCTGTGCCACATCTCTGTCGTCCTTCTCATGCATGCAGGGAAATAAAGCTATGTGTCTGATGCACAGGGTGACTATCCACATTACTATGTATTTGTTTCATCCATTGCTGCTTTTGACATGCTATTTGTACTGGTCAGTTACAGATATTGTACTTCGCCATTTGTAATGAGTACACCATAATAATGTGTGTATGTTTCATTGGATGCTGTTGTAATGGGCGTGTAGTCACATAATGAAAGGTGTCTCATGGAAATGTATACATTTTACTTTCAGGACTGTGTAGGACACACCTATGGGTACACATTTACAATCAACCCATCAATATCAGAGCACAGGACTGAATGTCAGCTCAGAAGAAAAATGTCTTCAGAAAGGTAACAGAGTATAGGTTCATGGGTCCATAGGTTCATATGTGTTTAATAGGCTAACAAACACAAGGGCTTCTTTAAGCTTAGCTATGCATCTCTAAACTCTGGCAAAGTGTAATACCCTTGATAAGTGGGGGCAGGGTTTTGGGAGCTGAAACATCTACAAGACAGGGTGTGGGAGATAAACCATCTACAGTTTCCCTGTGTCCATTAGAGACATTGGTCCTAAACCAGGTATGATTGTCTTGTTCCCCATACAATTGTGTAACTTGCACTGGAATTGTGTTAGGGTGGAACTATGCTTCGCATGAATGAGGAGCCTAATCCATATAGGGTGTAGTCTCTGGGTTACATACTTGTCTCTCCAGCATGTCCTATTTATACTACAGCAAGGAGTAGGTCTGTAGAACAGGTAAATCTTGTGCTAATTCTTTCATGGATATGCAGGAGGTACACAGTGGGGTCTGACACTGCCCTATATAGCAGGCATAAGCCTCCCCTCCAAAGCATGTAAGAGACAGAATACACAGATAGGGCCTTGACATGGTCTGCATAGGACATGTTACATACACCATGTAGTTGTTTACTGTGGAACCTCTATGGATGTTACAGTTGTCAGATATACCTGGTTAGTTACATACTAAAGGTGGCATTTCACTGAATGATAGGTCTGATGAATGCCGAATACAGTGGGACAGTGACTTCCTTTGATTTACATACCTTAACTTTGTTTATAGTTTGTGAAACAGAATGATTTTCCCAATATTACAGACACTGGCAGTCAAAGGGGAGATCACTACCTATGTGTCCATGACTACTGGTTCAACTGTTGGAAGTGTGCTGTCAATACAGTAGTTACCAGGGGTAGTTGACTTCCCAAAGGATCGTATTGTGCATTTATTGTCATTAAGTGTTAGTCCATGGCTCTGACAACATCTGTATGTCTGCCCCTCCTGGAGAACATTTGTGTCAGTGTGGGATTTGATGACAGATCCTAATTTGCAATCATCAGTAAATTTAGTCAGTCAGAGACCACTGACACTGTCCATGACTGTAGAGAAGTAAATGCCTAGAAGGAGCAGTCCAAGGAATGATTTTTGAGGGAGTCCACTGGTGACTGGCCTCATTGTACAGGTGGACTCCCCAATGCTAACTTCTTGGATATTGTCAGCCACTTGGCTATCCACCAGCTGACATACTAGTTTGTACCTAAACTCTTGAGTTTGTCAACAATGCCTGATGGGGGTTATAGAGTCAAATGCCTTGTCAGGCCATAGAAGGTAGGTGAATCATTCTTCTCTCAGCTATTGCTTTTGTTCCCATTTCAAGTAGGTCCACCAGGTAGGGTAGGCATGATCTGCCATTGAGGAAACCAAACAGGGTTTGGCCCAGTGTCTGTGGGTGTAGTACATCCCTATTGATCAATACCATGATAAGCCTTTTCATGCCTTTACATATCACACTACTGAAACTTCTGGATCTGTAGTCTCTATGGTCTGTAGATATCCCCCCTTTGTGCAGAAGGATGACTGTTGCTGTCTGCCATTCATGAAGCATGATGCTTGTTTGATGGCTACAGTGAAATACTAATTCCAGAGGCCCTGAAAGATCATGTTTCATGCTGTATACAAAGTATGCTGGGATATTGTGTGGGCCCATTGATGCAGTGTACTTGGTCTTAGAGAAAGCATTAAGGACTTGATCTGAAGTGATAGTAGGGGTACTTATATTTGATTGTATTTCCAGAGGGAAGGTTTAGGGGGAGAGATGTGTAATGGTGGGGCCTAATTTATGAGCCAGGAGGTTTGCTATATCATCTGCCTCATTATAGGTGTTCCAAATTACAATGACATATGCACACAATTGTGTCTTAACTTTGCGGTTGCAGGCATAGCTAAAGTGTGCTTTGTGTTGCCATTGGCCTGGGAGCCCCAACTTACATCAAATCTGGCTGAGGTAGACTTCATTTGTCCTCTGATGTATTTGTTTACTTTGAGAGTGCTTTTATTTTACTGTGTGGTGCACCCCTATGTTTTGCCATAATTTCTTCCTTCTGTTATACAGCCTATAAACTTTGTGATTCCATCATAGTGGCTTGATTTTGAGTCAGGTTTGTACTTCTCCCTGGTGGGTATGGCTGCCTCTATGCAGCTAGTAACCTGCTCATACAGGGTTTCTGTGAACATGTCTGCAGAGGCCGCAGTGTTCTCAGTGTTTATGGGGGCTTGAGATTTTGGTATCACCTAGCCTTGCAGTACTTCCTGAATATTCAATGTGTAGATGGGGGTCATGTTTTATTTCTATTTCAAAGGGGACCATTTGTGTTTGGACCTTACATTGGAAGATATTATAGTATGGGGTGTGCATGGCTGCCATATTGCAAAGGCACAAACCCAGTATGGTTGCTCCCCTGGTTGGTGTACTGGCTACATGGTCTAGGGATTTACTGTTTAAAATTCCAGGAATGTCTGTGTCTGTATGTTCAGTGTCATATAGGATTCCAGTTAATAATGGGATACTGCAAGTCACCCATGCATATGGTATTGCATGGGATGGCTAGTGTTTCCAATAAGTTTAAATACATGATGTGGGTTTCCTGAGCCATTGGGGGATCCTATAGCTTGCATGAATGTAGTATTGGATTTCGCCTGTTGTGATTTGAACCAGGTGCAGCTCAAGTGCACTGTCCTGTTTGACATGCATTGAGGTATCTTTAGTTTTGATGTACATAAGACACCTCCACTTTTAGTCCCTGCCTATGAAGTAGCTGGTCTAACTGTGTGGAAGGCATAATAACCTTGCACTGTTGTTGTGCTCTCCGTGGCTTTAAGTCATGTGTCAGTGAATGCACAGATGTCTTCTGAGAGCTCAAATACTATCTGTAAGTATAGTCTAGGGAAGTGTGCACAGGTCTTGTACTCCAACATGGACTATGACTGGGTCATATCATGGGATCATAGGAACTTAAGAGGCTAATGGCCCTAGGGCCCTTATAAGCCTAGCCAATTTCTACCCTTATTTCCATGATAAGCAATGATTGCAGCTGTCCAAGAGGGACACAGGTGGGAGCCCTGCGGTGAATTTATGGTTACACATCCAATTGTCCATACTGCGTTTTAAGAGGGCCAATGTGGTACTCTGTTTGACATGAAGTGGGAGTCACTTTCAAAAATGTATTAACCTCTGGGAGTCAAATGATCCATGTACCATTTGATTTGTGGATATGCAGCATTTCCAATAAAGCCTGGTCACAGACTGCCTTATATGCAAGGTATAGATCTTCTATGAATGGTCTGCATTAAACAGAATAAAGTGACATTAATTCCAGATGATCTATGTAGGACAGATGATGAAAACCTTGAATTATCCTTGGGAGGAACCTATGTGGTCTCTCCAACTGCTGCAGGTGCTTGCAAAGGTGCATACCAAAAGGGACATTGCATTCCATCAATTGCCTGATGAGTGGAGAGTACAGAGAGGTTATAACTACTTTTACTCTTCTGGGTGCAATGGCCTTATTTATGAGATGAGCAATATAGAATGCCCTTTTTACCACTGTGGAAACATGGTTATCAAAGATAAGGTTACTGTCAACCTGTGTGTCCAGGTGTCTCACCAGTGAGTGCATATGTAGGTTTTTTTTTTTTGATATGTGAGTAAGCAGGAACATCGCACTTACTGAGATGGATGTTAATACAGTTTTATTGCATTGAGGTTAAGGCCATGGGTTTGGCATGAATCATTTGTGTGTATGACACCGTCTTAAAGGATGTTGCCATCATCTGGAGCATCTATGACTGCTCCAAGATTGCAGTCATCAGCAAACTTTGTCAGCCACAGACATTTAATTTTAGCTTGTACTTTGGAGAACTCCATTCAAAACAGTACAGGTGCCAGAGCAGATCTCTGTGGAACAACGCTAGTTACAGTTGTACTGTTGGTGGTGGATTCCACTATTTTCACTCTATGGGTTCTATCATTGAACCATTTAGCGACCCCTCTAATGATATAAGGGTTAATACCTAGCTGGGTAACTTTGGCAATGATGCCTGGGTGGGGGATAGTGTCAAACATCTTGGCTAAGTCTAGGTAGGCTGTATGCACAGATTTCACACAGATTTCACCATATCCAGGTCCTTGATGACTGTCTCAAAGAAGTCTACAATGTTTCACAGGCATTATTTCCCTTTGACAAATCAAAACAGTACAGGGACAGCTGTTTGGAACTTACCTGGATTTTTGTTGATAAGGTGCATGATGATTCACTCCATGGCCTTGCAGATAAGGTTAGTCAGGCTAAGAGCTCTATATTTACCATGGTCAGTGGAAGCACTCCCTTTATGCAAGGGAATAACAGTGGCCATTTTCCATTAATCTGTGACAAAGTCAGTGCTTGCACTATGTTTGAAAGGAGTACCCAGTGGTGTTTCTAATTCCTGTTGGAGCCATGTAGGACACAGCCTGGATTGTTATCTGTTCCCATAGATGCTGTGAGTTTGGCCTTAGAGAGGGCTTTAATACTTTAGAGATAGAAGGTAAGGGACAAGTGGCATGTGCGTCATGGTGTACATGTGGCAGGGACAGGGGGTGAGGTATTCACAGAACCTGTCAGCTGAAAGGTGAGCTATGTCCACAGGCTCAGTATATGTGATATAAATAACTAGCATTTTGGCACAGATCTGGCCCTGTCCTTTTGGTTGTCCTTTGTGGAGGAAGCTAATTTGAATTCATAGTTTGCTAGTTAAGACTTCACAAGAACTCTTATTGGCTTGTTTAAGCTGAGTAGGGAGTGTTTCAGTTTAGGACTCACTATCTCTTTGTGTTAGACAGCTATTTTTTCCTCTTATTGTAAATCCTGTTAATTGCAGTTGTCCACCAGGCAGGTTTGCTCTTCCCTGCGGAGCTTATTTTGGCTCTATCAGGAAAGGCATAGTCAAAGCAGTTAAACAGGTGTTTGTATGACACATTGGTATAGACCTGGCCATATCTGCCAGTTCCATCGGGGGGGGGTTAGCACAGCTATTGATACCATCCTGTAAGAGGTAGTTATGTGATTTGGAGAAGTGTTTTAGTTTATTTGATGGTTGGTTGGGGGGGGCATGTCATACTTAGTTCGCATGTGACTGACTTGTGGTCAGATCTCACTAGGGAAGACCTCACAGTGGGGGTGCTAGAGTGGCACCCATATTGGTAGGAACCAGATCCAGGATGTTTTTCACCCCTTCTTATAGGGGTGGCAACCAGCAGGTCCAGTGCATTGGAGTGAATGAAGCTGAGGAGCCTTTTTCAAGTGAGTTACATCACTACTAATTTACCAAGTCAATGGTTAGGTATTTAAATTCAACTAATGCTAGCGTCTTTGGATGTATATTGATAGACTCAAGTAGATCCAAATAGGCAGAGTGGTAGTCCTGATTCACAGTGAGGGTCTTGTTGCTAGCCATGAGTTAAATATGTGTCCAACAGTTAATTGCAACTGAAGTATCTCCTGGGAATCCTACTGTCTAACCAATCTGGATGTGTATTCATCTGTAATGACTATGGAAACACCACCTTCTTAAATTTTCATGCCTTCAGTTTGTTGTGTGGAAGGAGGTGTAGGTCGATATGGTTGGGGTACACCTTTTATTTTAAAACCAACAGGAGAACAACCACATTGAACTAAGCACTTTCTCCGAACACTGGGCATCATCAGAGTTAACGTGGGCATTGTAAACTTCAAATTTATACACTTAAAATCCTTAATTACCACATTTCCTGTTTCACCAAATGCTAATCAATGCATACAAAACCTATGGTTGTTAATGGCTATGGTTGTTCAATGTGGTTGTGCTGCCATTGGTTTTACAATAAAAGGTGTACCATAGCTAAGCCAAGTGTGTATTTTTTTTTTATTATTTTTTTCTTTATTGTACTTGAGTTATGGTTGGGGTGCTCCCCACGGCTGTGAATCAGATCATTGTGACTGCATAAATGTGTAGGTTTTTCAAGGTGAGAACTGCTTCCAGTGAGTGAAGTTTCATGTTAAGACATCTAGCATTTAGCAGCATAAGTTTGATGTTGTTGTAATATGAAGTTTTCATGTCTGGGAGCCGAAATCCCAGGGGTGCTGGATGATGTCCATGTCATGCAAAACATCAGGGTCTGCTGATCATGTCGTCCCAGGCTGTAAGATACTGTATCGCCTTAGAATGACACTAGAAACTGAGGTAATTATCGAGTTCAATCATTTTTCATTTATATTGAGGCATAATCCTAGGTGAAGGTGAAATGCAGCTTAAAGCTAGGGGCATACCTGCCTGAGACACATAGTCTGACAGTTAAGTCATGCCTGTCTACATATAGTCCAGAGACGTACATCTCATGTCATTCACACCAAAACGGACTATGATAGAATCTCAGTGGTACCTGTACCTGTTTTAGGATACATGAGTGCATGTGTTCTTGTACTTTTATAGACACTTCTGTGAACTTAGAGTCTTTCTTGGGTGAAGACCCAACTTCTAAAACTGGTCAACCTGTGGTATTATATAATTCTAGCCATGATTTCACAGTGTATAACTTTTCTAACATTGATGTCTCGCCTGATTTAATAACATTATTTTCCAAAGGGCAAACTTATGTGCCACCCCGTAGGTTGAACTTGGTTAAAACTATTATTGATCTAAAATTATATACTAGAAAATTGAATTTGAACATGCTTATGGGTAATTCCTCTTCTTCTGTTTCTAGTGTATTTAGGATACCTAGTACCTTTAATCCACCTTTGAACCCTTTAATCAAAACGTTTGAGCAGTTTTGTGAACTTGATATTCGCAACTTAGCATCCTGCAAACCTCCAGAGCACCTCAATAAGAACAGGGACTTCATTAAAGAAAGGGACTGTCTTAACTTTATAAAAAGGAATGACATAAGAATATGTAAGCCTGATAAAGGTGGGGGCTTAGTCATATTTAACAATGCTGACTTCAGTGATAGGATGACTAACTTGTTAGACTCCCCCTCATATGTTGAAAGTTCCCTTTCTGAATTAAATAGAGCATATAGTTTAATTAAGAACGTTATAGAAGACCTGTACATTGAAGGGAGAATCACTCAAACTATTTACAACTATATGTATACATCTTTTCCTAGATTTCCCTGTTTATTTGGTATACCAAAGATTCACAAAAATGTAGAGAATCCACCTGTGCGTCCTTTAGTGGACAGTAGAGGCTCTCCCACCTATGCATGTGCAAAAGTTGTTGATTTCATTTTGCAAAAATATATGGTTAACATTAAACAAATCTGTAAAGACTCATGGACGTTTTTAAGGAACATCAATGAGTTGGACTTCAAGTCTAGGTACAACTTCTTGACCATTGACGTTAAAGATTTATATACTTGTATCCCCCACAAGGAAGCTTTAGAATGGGTCAATGAGATGTTAAAACTTCAAGGGTGCCCCATGGATGAATGCTCTCTTGTTGAGGAACTATTGAATTTAATACTTGATAACAACTTTTTTGTATTCGATCTTCCTTCAAAAGGTTGGTGTAGCCATGGGATCACCCTGTGGGGCTAGTGTGGCCAATATGGTCATGGCCTTTTGGGAACATTTGTATGTATTTAACAACTGCAATTTTAAAGAACAGATTGTTTTTTATACTCGTTTTTTAGACGATATATTTATTTTGTTAGATGGTGATACAGAATTTTGTGACACGGTAGTTAGTTACTTCAATTTAACCACTAACTTTTTAAAGTTTACACATACTTTTGATTCTACCTCGACTGCTTATCTGGATATTACTCTCTCCAAGGACACAGTTCTTGATAGATATACTGCTGCCATTCATAGGAAGAAAACTTACTGTAATTCAATGCTTCATTTTTCTAGCTGTCATCCATATTATCAAAAACGGGCTATTATAAAGGGACAGTTAGTCCGGGCAGCCCGTATTATTACAGTAGATGATGTCTTCCATGATGAATGTGACTTTATGAAGAATATGTTTTTGGCTCGAGGGTATCCAGAGACGTTGATCAATGAAACCATTAATGAAGTTTCAATGAAACGTCAGAACCTTTTTTACACACCCCTGTTGAATAAACTAGTTACTAGTCCATCTAAGGTTGCACTAGGAGGTGAAATTGAAGGTACCAACACTTCAATTGATGTCACATTGGTTCAACATGTAACAAATCAACTCAAATCCTCTTTTATAACAACGTATAACATAGATAGCAGTAGTTGCTTTAAGATTTTGATGAAAAACTGGGAAATTTTCAAAAGCGACAGTAATGTTTTTTCAAGTGTAGGTGAACAGCCCCTAGTAACATACAGAAGGGGTAAGAATATTAAAGCTTACTGTGAAAACAGAAAAACAAACTCGGCTAGAATTCCGGGTATGTATAAATGCCAAGCTTGCAATTATTGTGCATACATACTGGAATCCAACAGGTTTTGTGTTAATAATTTACACTTTAATTTAAAATGGAGAAATAATTGCAACTCTAAGATGGTTGTTTACCTATCTAAGTGCCAGTTTTGTCCAGCGTTCTACGTTGGCAAAACTGAAAGCACTTGTACTCAATAAGGAAACATAAACTTGAAAATGCTTTAGCGAAACATGTCGAAATGTTCCCTGACCATAGTTTTAAGTTTATTATTATAGACCAAGTTTTCAGTGATGTTAGAGGTGGCCCTGAGGTGCTTAGACTGGATGAATTAGAACTTACATGGCAAATAAGGCTTAATGCCTATAATTTGCCAGGTTTAAATGAAGGATGCATTTTGAGCAGTATTTTAAAACTCAAAAGTTTAAATCATTGATTGTGTCAACTTTTAAAGTGTTTCACACACTAAGTGTATTAATGTATCCCTTTTACACAGTGTTTATTGCTGCTATTTTTGAAGATAGGTGGTGACAATGTGTTTTTAGTATATTTGTTTCTTTATAACATGTTTCTTTATTATATACACTTTTTACTTCTTGCTGATTGGTTAATTGGATGTATTTAAATGAGATTGATTCAATTGTTTTTTGTCTGATGAAGTTTGTGAATTGTCATAAATGAAAAGAGCTTTACAGTACTAACGGGTGTGCCTTCTTTCACTTTGCTCAGTTTGTTATAATGAGTGCATGTGTGATATGGTGGATCATGTCACCTGAGAGACAGCTGACCGTGACCTCCTCCTTATCCAGCCTGGTGTCTCACAATGCAATTCCATATGACCAACATGTTAGTTTTACTGTTTTGCCTTAAGGGCTTGATAGGCGAGGGATTGGAACAAGAACTGTCATGTGTGTTACATTCTGCAGTGGACGTATTATGTGTAGCATGCTTATGTTTGTATTTGGGAGGTCTGTGGTGTTTATGTATGTTTCTGGTGAGGACCTCCGCATATGTAAGTATGTGTGATGTAGGTTTGGGTGAAGTAGGAGGTGAGGTGTGCATGTGACAACCTGCTCAATGTCATATGTACTGACTGATGTGTGAGAGAGCATGTATTCTAGGCTGGTAATGTACTTGTATCTCTGACATATTGAGTTTATGCTACTTGTGGTCCAATGACACGAGTGTGTACATAATATGTTGGATCACAGCCCCTGATAAGCAAGTGACCATGCAATTCTCCTTACTCAGCTTGTTGAGAGTGACATCAGTGTGTCGCAGAATGAAGGTTCTGATGACTAGAATGTTGGATTGTGTGTTGGCTTGCTTTATGGGCTTATAGGTTGGTCCTCCATGAGATGTAGCTGTATGTGTTGATATGTGTATTGTATTCACAGAGCGCATATGGGGTTACTGAGGGTATTTGTTATCTCAACTTTCTCTACAAGGTCTTTGTGACTTATGATGGTTAAATGTCAGTGTCTCAGCTCATGTCTGCTTTGAATTTTGTGTGATGGGTGTGGCATGTGTACCACTGACTACCTTAGTGACATTAGGAGTACTTTTCTGTGAGAACTTTGCCTCCATTGACATTGCATATATACATCTTTCATATACCATATCACATTGTTTGAGAATGAAGTGGTTGTTGGTAAGCATGAGGCAATTTCTACATTGGCTCAGAATGACCATATCCACCAAAGTGTTAATGGTCCCATTGAGAAACCTCATATCCATGCCAACAGATCCTTTTTTATTGATTAAACAGTTGTATTGAGAATATCGCTCGATGTCACTAGTATCTGTTGCACAACTATGGGGGCAGTGTTGTCACTGCATGCTGGTTGCCCTGTGTGCAACTCAGTATTGCAGTTAATTCCATTATGGTTTCCAAGAAAAATGTCACCCAAGATGTCTGAGTCTGTACAAAGCACTGCCAAACACTGGAGGGAAACTAATATGTACATCCTGTAAAGTTAAGGATGGAGTATGTATGCAGTTATTCTGAACTTAGACACTAATCGAGCAGAGCTAACTGAAAACAAACAATTATCTTGTGAAGAATGCTGAAAAGAGTGGAGTTGCCTGAATTGTTGCTGCCTGGCTACTGCAACTGCTGGTCTCATCATGGCCTCAATCTGCTGGGATACATAGCTCATATTCTTTTTCTCTCACCAGAAGCAAAACATTAGCAGCAAGCTCAAGATGAGAAGCCAACCACTACCTGTTTGTTGATCCATACACTTGTTCCAGATGATGAAAGGGTCTTTTCATGGTCTTTTCAAGGTAGATGCCTTGATTAGCAACCAGACGAATCATTTGACTTTTGCATGTATTATGCTTTGGGTACTGAGAGTCATAGAATTTGACTAGGGTACTAACCTGAGGGTGATTAGGAGCACAGCAGCTGCATCACGGTATAATGTTCAATGTCAGGTAACATAGATGTTCAAGGTTGCTCTAGCAAGCTCCACAGTGGCAGTGATCCATGTTAGGTAACAGTTCCACAGCAATTCATGCAGCCTGCCCTTCAACAGCATAATAGTGGTGATCTGAGTGACAGGATGTGAGGCCTCCTGCAGAGGAGTGGCCACCTTCAGGCAATGTTTATGTTCTTTGCACATGTCTTAGCTTTGTCATAATGTACATTTATGTTCCCAGAACACAAACCTGTGTTCCCACTACATTTCACGCAGCATGCATTTGCTGTATGGTTGTTTGACAGGCATTGTAGACTTGCAAGGCCAAAGTAATGACTGCAAAGTTGAACAAGTTTTCTGAGCATGCATGGAAATCCACATCTTCATTGCAAAGAGTGCCTACAAAGAGTATGTTTGAGGCTGTGAACCCTAAGGGTGTAGCAGCATGGCCCTTACTTTGCTGTAGTTATAAATTGTCACATTTGTAAGTATGCTATTGCATCTTTGACTAACAGGATTATGGCTCATGCAAGTGCCACATGCCTGGCAAAGCAGCATACTCAAACTACTATTTTATGCCACACTGTCAGGTACTGCTTTACCTTAGAATGACACCATAAAGTTAATAACATGATACAATTCAGCATCTGTCAGGTAACTGCCTAACCATGACCTGTTGTGATGTATACATAAGCAATATTCTATTGCTAATGACATTCTCACTGACTGTTGACGAGATGTGGACAGCATCTCCAACCCTCTACTCCTACTCCACACAAACACAACATGTGAAAGATGCATCTGTATTAAAGATCTTGAATTCATGCTCTCTTGCACATCAATCAGTACACATGACAATGAGCAGGTTGCCAACATGCACACCTCGCATCCTACTCTACCCAAATCCAAATCACACATACCTACATGTGCAGAGGTCCTTACCAGAAACATACCTAAACATCATACACCGTACAAACAGAAACACAAGCGCACAGCACATAATACTAACAATGCAGAACACAGTACGCATAATGGATCATGCACCACTGCCTCACTGGTCATACCCTTAATGCAAACCACAAAATCAAACATATTTATGGGTGATTACATCATGAGACACACTGATGTCCCTCTCATCAGACTAGATAAGGGAAAGGTCACAGTGAGCTGTCTGTTAGGTGCCAGGATATGCTATATCACACATGCACTCAAGTCTGTCAACAACAGGTACTGTTATGACTATGGCATAGTTCCTGTTAGTGTGTACCACTTGAGACGTACATCTCTGGAATGTATGCAGAGACAAGACTGAGCTCTCAAACTATGTGTCTCACACAGGTATATCCTTGGCCTTCAGCTGCATTTTACCTTCACCTAGGATGATGACTCAATACTAACAGATGATTGACTTCAATAATTGGCTTAGCATCTGGTGTCATTTTAAGGGGATGCAATATCAGTCAGCCTGGGATGACATGCTCAACAGACCTCGATGCTTGCCAGAGATGGTCTTCATCTGTCACTCCTGGGATATTGGTTGGTGGCCCAGGATCTTGCCACCCCCCTAGTGCTCTTTTAGGTGGTGTCTAAAGGACTTCTTCTTTCGGCTTTTTCCCAGTTAGGGATCGCCACAGCAGATCATCTGTCCGCTCATGATTGGCAGTGGAGTTTTACAGTGTTGAGTTGCCAGCCTGGCGCCCAACCTTCCACAGAAGGCACACACATGCACACATTCACACCTAGGGCCAATTTAGAGTGTCCAATCCACCTACTGCATGTCTTTGGGATGTGGGAGGAAACTGGAGCACCTGGAGGAAACCCAAGCAACCACAGGGAGGACATGCAGACTCCGCACAGAAGGCACCACAGCTGAGAATTGAACCGGAGAACCTCTTGCTGTGAGGTGGCAACGCTAACCGCTGCACCACCGCGGCTGCCCTAGGTGGTGTCTAAAGGACAACATTTCCAATATAAAGATCTCATCTACAAACAACCTTATGGATATGCTGCAAATGCTAGGAGTGTAAACACAAAACCGCACTCACTAGAAGCTGTCTCTACCTTGATAGATGCAGACATTTATGCAGTCACAGAGACCTGGTTGAAGGCAGTGGAGAGCATCACAGCCACACCAGGCTAAACCTCATTCCACACATTCAGACCTCAAACTGAAGGTGTGCAGACTATTGGAAGCAGTCTATAAATATTCATTAAGGATACATATACATCCAGATTGGTTAAACTGCATGATTCCCTGGAGGGACTTCAGGTGCGATTGATTATTGTAGGGCACCTATTCAAGCCACTGACAGCTACAAGAGCCCCTCCATGAATCAGGAGACCCACTATGCTTTTTTAGATCTACTTGAGTCTATTAAAATACATCTGAACACCATGGTTTTGGGTGACTTCAACTACCCACCAACTGGGCAGATTACTAGTGCTCAAGCTCACTTGTTCAAAGGTTACCCAACTTTGTTAACTCCAATGCCCTGGACCAGCTGGTTGACACCCCATACAAGGGGAGCCAACATAATGGATCTGTTGCTTACCAAAAAGGGGGGCTACTGTAGCACCCCACTGTGAGGTCCTCCCTGGTGTTTTCTGACCACATGTCAGTCTCATTTAAAGTAGGTATCACACTTGACACCCCCCTGCAGCAATCATCATCATCTTCTTTTGGCTGTTCCCGTTAGGGGTCGCCACAGAAGATCACCTGTTTCCATTTCTTCCTGTCCTCTGCATCTTGCTCTGTCACACCAACCACCTGCATGTCCTCTCTCACCACATCCATAAACCTTATCTTAGGCCTTCCTCTTTTCCTGTTACCTGGTAGCTTCATCCTTAGCATCTTTTTCCCAATATACTCAGCATCCCTCCTCAGCATATGTCCAAACCAACGTAATCGTGCCTCTCTGGCTTTGTCTCCAAACCTTCCAACCTGGGCTGACCCTCTAATATACTTATTTGTAATCCTGTCCACCCTCATCACACCCAGTGCAAATCTTAACATCTTCAACTTTGCCACGTCAAGCTCTGACTCCTGCCTTTTTGTCAGTGCCACTGTCTCCAACCCATATAACATAGCTGGTCTCAGTACCCTCTTGCAGACTTTTCCTTTCACTCTTACAGGTACTCGTCTGTCACAAATCACTCCTGACACTCTTCTCCACCCACTCCATACTGCCTGTACTCTCTTCTTCACCTCTCTTCCACACTCACCGTTACTCTGAACTATTGACCCCAAGTATTTAAACTCATCCACCTTTGCCACCTTTACTCCTTGCATCCTCACCATTCCTCTATCATCCCTCTCATTCACACACATATATTCTGTACCCCCCTCCACTCTGCAGCAAATAAACTAAAAAAAAAAAAAAATCACCAAATCATCCTATGGCATGGTATAAATACCTTCATTGCACCTCCCTCCTCATATGGAACTGGAAACTATGCCAAGCTCTACACCAGTGCTTTATACAAACACCTTATACCTGCATTGACTCGGTTGTACCTGATACTGTAGGAGCAAAATAAGCTCCTCAGGGATGAGAAAAACTACCTGGTTGACAGCTGCCATTAACAGTCTTTATAATAAGAGGAAGAAATTGCTGTCTAAGAGTAGGAGGGAGGGAGCCCCTCTCAACTGGAAAAACTCCCACCTCAGCTTAAACAAGAAAATAAGAGTTGTCTTGAAGTCCTCCAAAATAAAGTATGGGTCCAGATTAGTCTCCTTCACAAAGGACAACCACAAGGAAATCTATAGTTACTTACATCTGTAACCTAAAAGGAAAGGCCCAGATTTGTGTCAAACCTGTAGTTAATGATACCACTTATACTGAGCCTGTAGACATAGCTAACCTGTTGGCCAACAGGTTATGTGAAAACTTCACTCCCCTGTCCCCACCACATGTACCCCATGACATCCCTACCACCTGTCCCTACCTTGTATCTCTAAAGAGCAGGTCATAAATGGCCTCTCTAAGGACAAACACCCAGCATCTATGGGACATGTAACATCTCAGGCTGCATCTGACATGGGCTCTAACATGGAGTAGTAACACCATTGGGAAGACTTTGCAATCACAGTGAAACCATCAGCTTCATCCCAGCTGAGTGGAAAACAGCCACCATTATCCTCTTGCACAGAGGTAGTGCATCCACAGACCCTAGGACCTATAGACTTATTAGCCTGACTACCCTTACATGCAAGGCCATGGAGCAAATCATTATGAAACTTGTCAGCAAAGATATAGGTAATGTCCAAACAGTTGACCCTACACAGTTTGGATTTATCAAAAGGAGATCATGCCTGTTAAACCTGGTGGATGTCTTTGAGACAGTCACCAAGGACCTGGATGAGGGGACATCTGTACATACAGCATACCTGGACTTAGCCAGGGCATTTGACACTATCCCTACTCATCCATCATTTTTAAACTTACCCAGCTAGGCACCAATCCTTACATCATTAGAGGGGTCATTAACTGCTTCAGTGATATAAGCCATTTAGTCAAAATAGGGGAATCTACCTCCAATGGCAGAGCTGTAACCAGTGGTGTTCCACAGGGTTTATTCATGGGTCCTCTACTGTTTGAAATCCATTTCTGCAAGGTACAAGCACAAAGGAAGTGTCTGTGGCTGACAATGTTTGTTGATGCCTGCAAACTGGTAGTGGTCATAGAATCTCCAAATTATGTCAACATCCTACGAGTGTCTTACATGAACAAATGATTGTTGCCAAAGTCATGGTCTTAAAATCAATGCAAATATGTTTTATCATTCATTTTGGTAACAGCAACGTTCCTGCTAAGTATGACTTCAGTAGCAACACCTAACATACATAATCAGTGGTGGGAGACCTGGGCACACAGGTTGACAGGTAAGATCACCATGCCTCCACAGTGGTAAGAAGGGTATTCTATCCTGCTCATGTCATAAGTGAGGGTATTTTCTCCAGAAAAAGAAGATGTTATAACCTCCATGTACTCTTCCCTCATTAGACCAATATTTGAGTGCAATGGCCCTTTTGGTATGTACCTTTTCAAGCACCTGCAGAAACTGGAGAGACCACAAAGGTTCCACACAAGGGAAATTCAGGTCTTCAGCATCTTTCCATGGGGAATCACCTGAAATTATTGTCACTTTAGTGTGTGTTATACACTATTCAGAGGTCATCTCTGCCTTGCATTCAAGGCAATCTCTGACCCTGCTTTATTGGAAATGCTGCATATCCATAAGTCAAATGGTACACAGATTATCCACTTTAATGACCTTAACCTGGTATGTGACACTAATAAAACCTGCTTGAGGGAAATATTTGTCTACCAGAGTTTAACACACCTTTGGAACAGACTCTCACTTCATATCAAACAGAGCACCTCACTGGCCCTCTTCAGATGCAATCTTTACGATTGGATATGTGACCATAATTTCACCAGGGTGGTTCAGCCTGTGCCCTCTTGGCTAGCATTGTAAGGACATTAGGGCCATTAGCCAATTAAATTCCAATGATCCTATGATCACATATGCTGACTAACATCCACACATGCCAACTTGGCTTCAGTAAGAATAATACAACTACCTGTTTGGAACACTGCACAGCACACACACCAACTTGGCTGCAGTGAGAATAGTACTACTACCTATTTGGAACACTGCACAGTACACACACCAACTTGGCTGCAGTGATAATTGGACTACTACCTATTTGGAACACTGCATAACACACACACACCAAGTTGTCTGGAGTGAGATTAGAATCCCTACCTATTTAATCTTACACACTACAAATCACAGTACTTAATGTACACACCACAGTTTAAGGTTGACTTAACATGGCATTAGGGATTTATTGTAGATGACATCAGCAGGCCTTGTGGAAAACAAGAGTTTGGGGTCTGCATCAACTGCAAGAGCCAAATAGTGCAGAACCAGTCCAGTTTGTAAGTCAGTGAGGGATTCACACTTGTTCTGTAGGGAGATGCACATACACACACAAACACACCAAGTGGGCTAGAGTGAGGTTAGAATCCTCAGGGTACTTGCACGCACCACAGCTCAAGTCTGCTTTGTAAATTACTGCAGGTGAAGTAATCCTAGGAAACATATAGAAGCCCTGTGTTGAACAGTTTGTGATGCCTGCAAGGTCACATTGCCTCATACTGCCATCTGTAGTTAGTAGCCTAACAGAAAACTGTTTTGCAGTCTAGCTATGTGACAACAGTACTCATATTGGGTATATATGTCTGTCTGCATTTGAATGGGCAAGTTTGTGGCAAAACTAAATTAGCCCTGTCAATTAGTGTGCGTACAACATAATACAATACATGGATCTATATTAAATCAGTGAATGCTTAAAAAAGCGAAAGCTAATTTATTGACCTTATGTAAGCGAAAGATTACAATTCCGAACATTCAGAACAGCGATTTTTTTTACAGGGGAAAAAAAATCACTATTCCAAAAAAGAAAAAAAAAACTTTCAAACATTACATAAAGTGGGGGAGGGCTTTGCTCCCCACACCCCCCTAATAAAATATATCAACTCAGAGATTACACTGCAGTGATGAAAACAGCAAAATAATGAAGGCAGCCAAATGATTTCTTTCCCAGGGAAAGAATTTGATTATATGCCATTTCAGTATTTTGCCATTTCGTGCTTTCAAGTTCTATCAAGAAGCATTCGCAAGAATGTGTCTTTGATCATATAATAGGGAACCCACTACACAACTTGTTCAGTTGTTGATGAATGTGTGGTGAAATCCTGCAGACACAAGGGGCTGTAGTGAGTGTGGGTGTTTCTGCTGCCATAGATACAAACATATGGCTTCACAATATATGTGTTTATTTATATACTATACCACACATTTGTAAGGTTTCCACATGCTGTCTCAGGGAGACATGGTATGAATCAACACTGTCCAGACATTTGCAGCAAGTACACAGGTTTGTCTCATACTTATGCGTGTTTCACACTAAATTGTGGTTTGCTGTCAATTGTGGTATCACTTACACATGATGTGAGAGAAGACTGCCAGAACTTCTAGCTTCAGATATCCCAATAGTTCTCCAGTTGCAACACATTAGTCTAAGCACGTCCATATTTTTGTAAGTGCATTATCTGATGTTGAGCCCTTCCTTTTGGTCCTTTGTCCAACATTATAAGTGTTGAAGTGCAGCTTTACTCTCTGTAGGGCAATACAGACATACGCACACACACACACACACACACACACACACACACACACACACACACACACACACACACACACACACACACACACACATATCATTCAGCACACCATTATCAGCACAAATAAGTATTTTGCTATTCTCAGTTAAGTAACACATAAAACGTTAAGTTCAAATTGTACATTACTGCCCTGATGCTGTGTGGCATACTAACTTTGTGAAACACTCATACAGGATAGATGGTTTAGTGTAAGGGGAAATTGCAGCTTTGAGGGGTGGGGGAACAGAAGCCCATTTTCTGCTAGGACACACATTAGTATGACCATCATTGATCCTTGCTTTTTAACATGTCCCTTGAATGATGTACCAGTAATGTTTTGCAGTAGGACAGCATGAATATTCCATGCACGAGGCCTACTGAATACAAATGGTGACATGTTAGTGGAATGGGTGTCTGTAGTCCCATATGGATGTAATTTCTGTCCAAATAGCCCAGTATAGTTGCCTGTTAACAAAATAATCCACTATACTACTGTGTAGGTTATGGACTTACCTTACAAGAGCAGCAGTTGACACAACTGTAATTCAGTACTGACTCTGTCTGATGCGAGCAGTACACAGCCAGTACATGGATAGGTACAGGATGTGTGATTTGGCTGGCATTAACTTTAATATATGTATGTGAGTAGGAGTAAGGTGTTAGTCCCTAAGTCCTTAGTTTGTCAGTGAATGTACTATACATTGTCTCTTAGCCAAAGCCAGGGCATACTGAGCATGCCTACATCTGCTATAGGGACATGAACAGGGTGATTCTTCCTCTGAGTCCTCCTGTGACCATGACTGTGGTGAACTAGGCATTGCTGGGGTCTGTGTATCCCTTCCCTTTGCTGATCCTGCTGCAGCTGTTTCCTCAGTATCAGATTGTATAGCATAGCACATACTGTGAATAGCTGTGCACATCTGGCTGGAGTATACTGCAGGTCTCCACCAGATATATCGAGGCACCATAACCATGACTTCAAAAGCCCAAAAACATGCTCTATGATGTGCCTAGTTTGTGTGTGTGCCTCATTATAGTGTATTTTCATGTGTGTGTGTGTGTGTGTGTGTGTGTGTGTGTGTGTGTGTGTGTGTGTGTGTGTGTGTGTGTGTGTGTGTGTGTGTGCGTGTGTGTGTTTGTGTGTGTGTGCATTTCTGATGGGTGTCATCATCCATGGTTCCAGAGCATAGCTAGAATCCCCCAGTAAATGGCCATGTGGAATGCTTCCCCTTAGCAAACATATGGCACAGCTTTGATGTGTACCAGATATGGAAGTCATGATAACAGCCTGGGTTGCCAGCACACACACATTCATGATATTCCCCTGGGCATTGCATATAACTTGGCAGTTGATGGAGTGGTATTCCTTGCAGCTAACATAGATTCTACCCTACTCACCAGCTGGTGCCTTGATGTACACATGAGTGCAATCTATGGAATCCAATATTTCTGGGTAGTGTGCTACATGGTAGAAGTGTTGCATATTGCTGGTGCTCACCTCAGCGGAAAAGGGAAAAGATATGTGATCACTGGCATGTGGGAGCATAACATCCAGGAACTGGTGGAGTATCCAGGATGCAGATGCCTGTGACACTGCCTTCATGTCCCCTGCTGATCTTTGAAAAGTACCTGCAACTAGTATCCTAAGGGTTACACATACCTTAGTTTCTACTGGGATGGGTTCCCCTGTGTTAGCTCTGGATCTGAGTTGAGGGCAGCAGAGCTCACTGAGCATTTGTAATACATCCCTTGTCCACCTTGTAGCACTCTATAATCTCCAGCTCAAGTAGCTCCTGGAACGTTACCCTGGGCCTGAACACTCTTCGCCTTCTCAGCCTAAGCCTATTGTCAGCAGTACCAGCAGCACTGACTTCAGCATCTAGCACATACAGATGTAGAATATCTGCAGCAGCCCATAGGATTATCTCAGTTAAAATTTCCAAGTCTCTACTTGAATGGTTCAGTGTATTGAGGGAAAATCTGAATGTAGGGTGTATGCATAGTTTATACAGTTCTGCTGTAGGTCCAGCATGTGGGATTGGCTACTTATGTTACAGTTCACCTGCCTAGGATTTAAAGGGCCTATTTTATTGCGTAACATGGTGCTATGCTCCGTGTTGTGCAGCTTACACAAAAGTATATATTATTAATTCAATATATGCAGTTTTAATTGATAGATGCCTAGGTCATCACTGTCACATGTGTAGTCTGCTCGTGTGAACACAACAAGCTATGTGGCGCACCACGCAAACACACATGCTGAGCAGTAAAAAAATCCTAAAAGTAACAGAATACACCCTCCCTGATGTCATTCTCATCCACTGGGAATATCATCATCATGTAGGAGCCTACCCGAAATGGATATGCAGGAACAGTTGATCCTTTTAGCAATTCAGCAAATCCACCTCATTTGCATACATATCCATGCCAACAGCCTAGAAACTACACAGTTCATAGCTGTGTGAGCTGAGTAACAGCACAAATGCATCATTGTAGACCTGATGCAGGGTCCTACACTGTATGTGTGTAAATTACATTATATATATTATTTTACTATTGTTTTCTATTAAGCATGTTTGTGCAATACAGCACATAGCACAAAAGTGGAAATTATTAAAAAAAGTTATTAATTTTACATATTCTCTTCCTCTGTCATGCATCCACAGTGTACAATTTCCACAAATATCTATGGATCTCACATATTCAGGGGAGTTATGTCCATATTTGTGGACTTTTACATCCCTTTCTGTCTGTGTAGACTCCTGCATGTGGAAGGTTTCCACGTACACTAAGAACATGGACACAGAGTCTACACAGATGCCTTTTGGCTTGTTGGATCACTCCAGCTGGGTAATCTGCATAAGATTCACCTACTTATGTGGAAATTTGCATTGAACGGAAGTTTCCCTGTTTGCCCGTGCTTGTGCCCTGCTAAGCGACATTTACTGAATCTAAACATTTTCAGGTTTGTGTACGCATCGCACTACTATGCGCACACAAAAAATTGTGTATGCTTTACTGAATTTGCCCCATCAGTTTATCAAATGTTCCTTTGAATATGCACTTTTTCATAAGAGGTAAATGGGTTTTATATTAGGGATGTGTGTGTGTGTGTGTGTGTGTGTGTGTGTGTGTGTGTGTGTGTGTGTGTGTGTGTGTGTGTGTGTGTGTGTGTCCATATGTGTGTGTGAATGTTTGCAAGTTAGGGTTATATTAAGGGTTAGGCAAGGGGATAGATTTTGTGTTTGCATGAGTTTTTGTGGGTTAATGTTAGGGTCAGGTTGCATAATATATGTATGATGTATAATGGTGTATGTATGTGTCAGTGTATGTTAGTGTGTGAGTGTGTGTGTGTGTGTGTGTGTGTGTGTGTGTGTGTGTGTGTGTGCTTCTGAGCCTGTGTTGTTTAGTGGTGGTGTTATAAAAAGGGTTTTTTAAGGTAAGGTCTAGGGTTAGGGTTAGCTCAGATTAATAAGGTGGTGCAGGGGTCAAACTTTACTATATTTTGTATTTTGTTGATTCTGTGTTGTATCATCTCAGATGTTTTGCATTTAATATTGAGATGCTGAGATTAATCACACTATAAATACATATATAGTAACATTCATTAAAGGGAATGTCCTGATGGACAGAAATGTGCAGTCAGTGCATATACCTCTTAGAGCACCATGGATCTCTCACAGAGAAATCTGCATCAAGCAAAAGTTTTGTTTCAGGGCTATGTTGATTCAGATGGCGTCTGATACCTCCTCCACCTCTGCCCAGCCTCCTCATACTGGAGACATCAAATCCTCCCTGCACAGTCTTCAAAGCTCACACTGCACCCAATAAACCATCATCCTCCAACACACACACAAAATGCCCATTGCTGTCCTCTGTCTCTATTTCCCTCCCTACCTCTGGATATGAAAACAACTGTGCCCTGTCATTACTACTCTTTTACCAGGATGTCAGTCAATGTAAACTATAGCATAGCTTGGTTGTGGTATAGCATGCATCATTGCTACTCTTTGTTATGTCTTATGTGGCCCACAGTTGTGAACTAGATGCTGTCTTTTCACCAGTGTCACGGCATATGGCACCAATATCCACCTCACAAGGTTATTCCTCTGCAGCCAGGTCCTCCACAGATTCCTTAACAGGTACCTTTTCTGCTGCTAGTTCTGGCTAATCCTTTCCCTGGATGTCAATATGCTGTTGTATTTGTTTGCATTATAATCATCAACCCCATTTTTCTTATTCTCTACATGGGATTGGGGTGCCATATCAACTGTCGCTATCTCTCTCTCTCTCTCTCTTCAATGTCTCTCTCCTGCCTTCTTCATCACTTATGCCTAAGTATTACAGTTTTTCTATCACTCAATCCATCCACTCCTTCACTGGATGCCTTTGTATCCTCTTGTCTTCTTTCTGCCTGTCACAAATATTCTTTATCAGATTGTCTTTTAATTTTCTGCCCATGTGCCCAAACCACTGTAGTTTGTTTTCCTTGACCTTTTCTGCAATCGGAGCAACTTTGCTTTCTCCTCTTATGTCCTCATTTCTTTGTCTGTCCCACAGTCTGCATTCTAGCACTTCTCTCAGGCACTTCATCACCATCACCTTTAGTTTCCTCAACTGCTCTGTTTTTACTGCATAGCTTACTGTACCATACAGGAGTACTGGTCCCACCACTGTTTTGTACACTCCACTTTTCTGCTTGTTTGCCAATTTTCTGTCATATACTACTCCTTATACTCTATGCCAGATGAATGCAGCCCCTCAGATTCTTGCTTTGACCTCCTCATTCAGACTTCCTTTCTCCTTAACCACCCCTCCTAGATACTTGAAGCTGTTAGCCTGATCCATTCTTTTCCCTTATATCCCTATTCTCAGCTTATTCTAAACTCCAGTATTTACTGCAGTTACAACTGTCTTATCTGTACTCAGTTTTATCCTTTGTGCATTCAGTTTTACATTCCATTTCCCTGTCCTTTGCTGAATTTCCTGCTTAGAGTCTGCATGTACTGCCACATCATCTGCATGCAGTAACTTTGTTGATCTGTCATCTGGGACCTGTTTGCTAATGTAGTTCATCACCAATATGAACAGCAGTGGGCTCAGAGATAAACCGTGGTGCACATCCACTCCCACTGGGAACCCCTCTGTGACAGTGAACACTGTACTTGAGTCACTTGGTTCTTGTACATAGCCTGCACTAATTCTACCAATGCTTTTCGGACTTTGAACCACAACAGTATTGCCCAAATCAACTTTCTTGGGACCTTGTCATATGCTTTCTTGAAGTCTAGGTATGCAGAGTTGGACTATTTCCTCAGCTCTATCTTCTTTGCAACTACCTATCTTACTGCAAACATCAGGTCAGTAATGCTTGATCCTGATCCTCGTCTGAACTGCTCACCTCCCATCTTTCTTTCTACTACTCTGTATATTCATTTATAAATCATCCTTTCTAGAACTTTCATGCCATTTCTTCCCTATCTCACCCAGAATCTTTATTGTATCTGCTGTGACCTCATCTGAGCCTGCTTCTTTCCCTGTTGTTTCCATAGTGCTGTTTTTACTTCTTCTTTGGTGGGCTTCTCTCATCATTGGATGTGTCTTTGCACAGCTTCTGGGGGGGGGTTTCTTCATTCAGAATCTTCTGGAAGTACTCCTTCTATCTGCCTTTGATGTCTTTGTGGACTGGTGACCAGGTTGTTGCTAGTACCCCTTACGAAGGGTGCCTGATTATTTTCTTTATCATTCTGTCTCTTGCAACATGATATAGTTTCTTTGAGCCATATACTGATTTACTTTCCAGAAGCTGGTAGTAGTATGTGTCTGATGCCTTGTTTTATGCTACTGCAACTCCTTTCTTAGGTTCTTTGTTAGTCAACAAGTTTCCCTTCCTAGCCTGGTCTGTCTTTTTTAGCACCTAATTTTTTCTAGCACTCTCTTTCTTTTGATGACTTCCTGGACTTGTATTCCACCACCAGTTTTCCTGATGTACCTTATGTTCATACCTGGTTCAGCCGCATATCTGTTCTATAGCCATTACACATGCTGTTTTCAGGAGCTGCCATTCTTCTTCAACTCCACCTATTTCCTCTTCTCCTTGAGTTGATAGAGCCCTGGGTAATTCCTTGAACTGTTGAGCTTTCTTTCCAATCAAATTCCAGGACTTTAGCCTGGTTTCTGTTGACCTTAGAACCATTTCTGACCACAGCTTGCAGCTGATTGTGGCTACCAATGATTTATGCTATGGGCCAACTCTTTCACTAGGGATGACGTTGCAATCACTGATTGTATGATTGCACTGAATTTTATGCATATCTTAGCTTATGTTTTGTATATATATGTTTTTTCTCTCAATGCACTCTGACTGGATAATTTAATCTTACCTATCTGCATTGAATATTATCTATTATTTACTGAATTTTGCATTGAACTTTTTCTGTATGTAATATTGTTGACTAAAAAGACAGTGATGTATTTTCTGCTCTTTGAGCTTGGGTCATTACTGTAAAGGGTCAATAGATCTGTCTACTTATTTGGTGAACAAATAGTAAATAAATACGTAAATACTTACGTGCATACATATATACATGCATAAATTAATAAATATGCTCCTCCATGTGCATTACACTGAGAAAGTGACATAATGTATATTAGGCAGATGCCTGGGATACATCCATCATGCCACTATTTGTTGTTGTAAGATCTCACTAGCCAGAGTTGTCAGTGCTGGATATAGCTTGGTGTTCAGGAATCTGTATTCCTCACATCCTACAAGCCTGCATGTCAGAAGGTGCATCTGTACCAATTCCTGCACATTGTCTCTGTCCATATGGCAACAGTACAATATTTTAGTGTCACAGAGGGGATGAAACGTTAAGCATGGTCAGATATATTTCAGATGCAAGGAGTGAAACATAGATCATTATGGCTACTGAGAGACTGGACAACCTCAGGCATATGCATTTTTGTTATCCTGCTGTTACCACTAACATATTTCAGCAATCTCAGTCTCTGCTCAGCATACACTGTCACTTGCAGATCTTGACA
>NC_056737.1:1757630722-1757650722 GCF_019279795.1 Protopterus annectens | reverse complement strand
TGACTGGATAATTTAATCTTACCTATCTGCATTGAATATTATCTATTATTTACTGAATTTTGCATTGAACTTTTTCTGTATGTAATATTGTTGACTAAAAAGACAGTGATGTATTTTCTGCTCTTTGAGCTTGGGTCATTACTGTAAAGGGTCAATAGATCTGTCTACTTATTTGGTGAACAAATAGTAAATAAATACGTAAATACTTACGTGCATGCATATATACATGCATAAATTAATAAATATGCTCCTCCATGTGCAACAGCATTACACTGAGAAACTGACATAATGTATATAAGGCAGATGCCTGGGATACATCCATCATGCCACTATTTGTTGTTGTAAGATCTCACTAGCCAGAGTTGTCAGTGCTGGATATAGCTTGGTGTTCAAGAATCTGTATTCCTCACATCCTACAAGCCTGCATGTCAGAAGGTGCATCTGTACCAATTCCTACACATTGTCTCTGTCCATATGGTAACAGTACAATATTTTAGTGTCACAGAGGGGATGAAACGTTAAGCATGGTCAGATATATTTCAGATGCAAGGAGTGAAACATAGATCATTATGGCTACTGAGAGACTGGACAACCTCAGGCATACGCATTTTTGTTATCCTGCTGTTACCACTAACATATTTCAGCAATCTCTGTCTCTGCTCAGCCTACACTGTCACTTGCAGATCTTGACAAATACTGTTGTACATTTTTGAATTTTTGGGATTTTCTTCCATTGCATTCATCGTTATGTTCATTGTTATAATGTAATCATTGCTGTTTAATTATACATTCCTTCCCATGCAGCAATGGACATGATATTTCATGGCCTTGTGCAACTGTGATGTGTCTGAACTGTTTCTGCCCTGTACATCACTGCTAGTTGTGCAGCTTTTCTTTGTTTATTGTGCTATTTGTTCTGGATTCCAAGGATACTCTCACCAACAGGAAAACATCTAAGTTCAGATTTCAAATGAGCTTGGTTCACTCACAGTGCATCCCTCTTTAGGTGCATTGCTGCAAAATTTCTCCAGAGCTTCCTACTCTAGGAAATTAGAGACATTTTTTTCTTCCCAGGAATCCCTCAACAGGCATGCAGACCGAATTCTGACTGAAAGGCAATAATTTTCTCCACTCGATTTCCAGTCTAGGCCCATGAACTTCCCCCATGACATTCTAATGAATCTCCCTTGAGACTCTAGTGAATATTTAGTGAATATTCTATGACTTACAATGGCTTATTAGTAATTATAGCCATGGTTAGAAGGCAACACCGTGGGCAGAGGATATCATTGTCATGTCACAGCCAGAGGTTCTATTGAATATGCCATGGCTTGCAATGGCAGATTACTAAATATAGCCATGGTTAGGAGGGCTGCACAGTGGGACAGAGCATTGTCATCTCACAACCAACTCTCTCTCTCTCTCTATAGATGATGTAGGCAAGTGTGTATGTGTGTGTGTGTGTGTGTGTGTGTGTGTGTGTGTGTGTGTGTGTGTGTGTGTGTGTGTGTGTGTGTGTGTGTGTGTGTGTGTGTGTGTTTGTGTGTGTAGATATGTGTATGCATATATATATATATATATATATATATATATATATATATATATATATAAATAAGCGTATGAGAGAACTATCCAAACATCTAACTCCTGCTGCACACTCAAAACTGCTGAATCACAAAGATTCAGACAGTCAATCCATCAAATCAGCCAGATTTGACAAAAAAGAAATCTACTTTTCCTTTTGCAGACAGGCACACCCTCTTGCACCCCACACACCCACTGTTAATTATACATACCAACTTCATGATTGGAATACAGTAGGGAAAGTTAAGATCATCAGTCCTCACTGCACCAGAATCTTGCACAGCAGAAAAGTCAGTATGCTTGATCAGTTCATTTTCGATCAGGTATATCAGATTTGTTGCAGTTCAACAAGTTGACTTGGTTGGTCGAATGGAGCCCATCTATCTATCTATCTATCTATCTATCTATCTATCTATCTATCTATCTATCTATCTATCTATCTATCTATCTAACCATCCATCAAATTATCCACCTATCTATCCTCTCCACCTATCTATCTATCTATCTATCTATCTATCTATCTATCTATCTATCTATCTATCTATCTATATATCATTGCATCATGAAAGGCAGAAAACTAAGACAAAAGAATCACACATGGTAGAACAAAAAAGAGAATATCCTGTAGTTCACCATGATATGAAAAGTTTCTGTATCAGTGGTTAACAGGATATGTATATGTTCTAGTTCATTGTCTTGCAGGAGTAGCTATGAGATGATGAGATTAGGAATAAAAAACTGATATACCATCTCTAAAAGTAGGATCATCATCATCTAAGAGTCTAAAGGAGTGGTAGGGAGTTAAACCAGTTACAGTAGATAGGTTATCATTGCAATAAAACCATGTTTCCATGCCTATTCACATGTGGATGTTTTCATAAGTTAGGAAGGAAGGTCACAAGGTCCAACTTTGTCTCATGGTTTTTAGTGTTGAGCACTGCTCACTGGTAAATGACTGATATGGATGTACTAGGCTGACAGGTGTAGGAGTCTGACATTGTCCTAAAAGTCATTATACAAGCTGAATGGCTCATAAGAGTGAGTTATAAAATACTTAATACTTTTCCACCACTAAAAAAACGTATATCAGTAACTCCCAGCTTCATATCTATGATCAGAAGTCATCTTGGTAGTGATACTGTTAGGGAAAGGGTTTCAGTAATGTGTAGGCTTAGGGTTAGGGACATGGTTTGGGTTATGGTTACGGCTAGAGTTAGCACACATGAGTAAAGTGGGCAAGAAGGGCAGTCTTTAGTAGTATATTGGCAGCACCATGAATGATGTGACAATACAAAGAGAAGATGATTGACTTTATCAGTGGGCTAAATTATTAGTGTCTTTCCAAAGGGATGAGACTTTCAATATTCCTAACCAATCTGTAAGGGACAGTCTGCATCTTTCCCATCAAAGCTTCTACATATTGACTAAAACATTTTCTGCTTGTATAATGACTTTTAGGACAATGTCAGACTCCTACACCTGTCAGCCTAGTACATCCATATCAGTCATTTACCAGTGAGCAGTGCTCAACACTAAAAACCATGAGACAAAGTTGGACCTTGTGACCTTCCTTCCTAACTTATGAAAACATCCACATGTGAATAGGCATGGAAACATGGTTTTATTGCAATGATAACCTATCTACTGTAACTGGTTTAACTCCCTACCACTCCTTTAGACTCTTAGATGATGATGATCCTACTTTTAGAGATGGTATATCAGTTTTTTATTCCTAATCTCATCATCTCATAGCTACTCCTGCAAGACAATGAACTAGAACATATACATATCCTGTTAACCACTGATACAGAAACTTTTCATATCATGGTGAACTACAGGATCTTCTCCATGTCACTGTAAGTAGATAGGAGTCCCTAGCTATCCATATATTCACTGCATTTACGGGAAAATGTCTGCCCTCCACCCCCCCCAAAAAGAAAACCTAAGTAAACACAACAGCTCATGGATATCACTGTTTTTTTATAGTATTTAATTCATTAATTAATGTATTTATTTATTTTTACATTTGTTTACAGGGTTGTACAGTGGTCACAAATGATCATTTGCAGGTACTGCCCTGGCCATCGATACCTACTCTCTAGAGCAATTTGTGAATACTACTGCTTGTGGCCAAAAAACCTTCTTGACTTTGTTCTCAGAAATAGACACACCTGTACTCAACACCCATACTTATTCCCTCACTGGTCAGATCATGAAGTCTTGGTGTAATATTTTCTATAAGATTCCGGCTTAAGGTGTCCACAGGTACCACAATCTTCATTGATGACTCTAAGGCAAACTAACTAATGGTAGCTGCATTCCTTCCAAAAATTAATAATTCCCTACCACATAATGACCCCATAGCTAAAATGGCCGCATGCAAAACAGACTTCTACTTGATCTAATCTCCTGCACTGAAGCTTCCATTCCCATCTGTCACAAACGCTATGTTAAGTTTATAAGCAAACTCCTTTGGAGTTACTCAGCAAAAAATAAATAAATAAATAAAATAACCACTATACAACAAAAGGAAAAAAATCCTCAAATCCCACCGATACAAATGCAAACTCAAAAGAGCAAACCAGGGACTTAGGCATAAGATAGGTTGGGGGTTCACAAAATAGTTAAGATGTTTATCTCACAGACACAAGGTACATGGTTCCATTCTTTTTGGGACATGTAGGTTGGCATAATGGTTCAGGTCTGTACTTCACAGGCACAAGATACAGAGTTTGATTCTGAACATTCATTATTGACTAGGCATGTAATAGTTTACAGACTGATAACTTAGTGTTTACCTGTGAACCCATAAGATCAAAGCAAGCCAGGCCAAGCATGAGCTGAGTATTGCTACCAGCTCCAAAGATGACTACAAAGCCTTATTCTATTATGTCAGGAATCTCAACATCAACACTCAGCATTGCAGTGAGTTGATATCTGATGGTACCACCCACTCAAACCCAGAGGGTATTGTTAATATCCTTGCAACTAAATATAAATCAGATTTTCCCACTGTCCCCTCAATGCTTTCTTTCTCATACCATCAAATCAATATCTCCTTGCAAACATTGCAAAGCAAATGCTAGATGCCTTTTTCAAAATAAACCACACTTGCTATATGGGTCCAGACCATTTCCCAGACTTTTTTCTTATTTGAATGAAACACTCCCTTGTTGAATCCCTTATTGATTTATTTAATCTCAGCCTGTCAATGGCCTATATTTTTGAAAGTGGGAAAACAGCAGTCATGGCCCCCCTTTACAATGTGTGCCCATTCACTGATTGTGGGACACACAGACCAATTAGCCTCACTAGCCTCATATGTAAGGTGATGGAACACATCAGGATGAAACTTATAAACAAAAATGGTTATAGCTTACAATCCCGCATCTCAATCCAATTTGTTTTTTCAAAAGTCGGATCCTGTCTTCTTCAAAAACTGTTTTAGTTGATCTAAGTAAGTAGTCTGCAAGTTTTTGGTGTACTTTGTTTTTATGTAGTTCATTTTTATCCTTGTCTTATATTTTAATTGCAAATATATTTAAAATCATTTGCTGGATTTTTTTCTGTGCAGCCTAAGCTTTTTCCCTGCTTTTTATTTGCTATTTAATATTACTGTTGAGCCGGGGGTGGGGCTGGGGTCTACATCATACTGTTACTGTTTTGCTAAGGTATAGTTTAGCCTATTTAAGGGCAATTAGATTACAGAAATTGGAATCACATTGGTCATTGCATTCATCTTTATGCAACTTCATTAGGCAAACTGTAATGTATGGGTGAATTTTTCTTACAAGTTATTATTTTCTGAAACCCTTTGCTTAAGCAACAAAGCCGAAAGCATCTCAATAGCTACATTCATGTAAAAATTATTCTTTGCAAAAGCAGAACTTGACCTTGCATCAAGCAAGATAGCTTCACTGCTACCACTTTTATCAACTCAGGCTGTACTTGCTTTGACATGAAACTTATCTTACAAAATATATGCCATCTGAAATCTCCAGAAAGAAAATGAGATCACATACCCACTTAAAATGAAGACAATACTTGTCCTCACCCCTTTTCTATTTATTTAGCATTTTACACAAGCTGAGACATATGTTAGCTGTTTTAGCCTAATGTTTTCTATCTATAGTTTTGCGTTTAATACCTTTTATCTCAATTCATCAAAATGGCCTCAAGATTTTTGTTATTTTTTCACATTTAGTATAGCAAAATAAATGAACAAAATTTGTATGATTATGCTGCAGTATTATAACATGTTTTATGTGGCATGTTTGGTCATTCAGGCCAATAAGCATTCATGCCCCCCCATTCACATCAAAAAGTGACTTTATCTTTGCACAAAGTATAGACTCAACCCTGGCCAAGTCTGTTTTTTACCCTTTAGACAGAATAATTTTATGTCATTAGCAGGATAAGTGCACAGTTCCACAATACCACTATGACCTAGGTTATTATTCATCTTAAACAATTTGTTATTGCTGACTTTTGAACAATGAGTAAAAACTTAATTACTGGGAGATTTCAATTTATTTGATGGTCAAATATGAAAGATGGGGAAGGAAAGTAAGAAGTGATGAGGAACTTGACAGATAGCTTAGGGACTCAGCCTAAACATTGTACAAAGAGAAATATGTTTCTTTCCCTGCAGTTATCTAAGAAAATGTATGAAGTAGTTGAAATAGATTGGGAACAATTGGATCAAGTTCAAGACAATAACAGAAACATGAAAATGCAAACATGGTGACAGAAGAGGTCTCATACACATGTACACTATATGCATGATTATACTATCCCCTCTATAGCCTGGAATTCAGTTTTAGTCCACCTTTGTTTTATTTATGTATTTATTTTATTTTATGCAATTTTATTATATTTTTGATAGTACAAGTGGAGCTCATCTACGTTCATTGATTCAAAGGTGCATCCAGTTGTAGAAGTCTCTGTTGCCTGCATATCACCAGTTCACCCATGAAAATAGCTAAAATGCTGTTTATTCAACCAAGCGTCAGACAATTCTGATGGTGCCGTAGATGATGCATCAAGGTATGTGAATAAATGACTGCACTTACAGTGTCAGATAAACTGTGATGCACACAAACATAATGAAGTTCTCAGCTTTCTATTATCACAGTGCAGCTTAAAACAGGAATGAGGACTCTGCAATGGAATAACCGACACCTGTACTTCTTCACAGATGTATTATACTGGCTTTATTTGCATTATATATACTCCAGCATATGAAATTATACACCGTCATTATCTGTCTACTTCTTTATAAACCATTTCAGCACAAAATCCAGAAAAAGTGCAGGATGCAAAGTGTGTGGAAGACTTAGCCATCCTTTGGAGCAAATGCCATCTCTTGTTTGGAGAAATTTTACCTCTATATCACTTTTCCAAAAGGATTCAAACATTATCCTTTTATATGAATGCCAAGTGGGACTTGAACACTATATGAAGCATTAGATGACAATTCCACATCCCCTTAATCTTACTCTGCCTTCCATGCTCAGCCATCTGTATTAATTCCCATATATAAGTTTACAACTTATTTCATCAAGCCCAGATTCCTCCTACCAGCTTCTGTAAGTCTTGCAATGTTTCCTTATTTTCATATCCATAATACAAGATATCATAGAGTTTGTCACAATCTTTCCTTCTCTTTCTTTCCCTTTCCTTTCTTTCTATTCTTTCCTTTCTTTCCCTTCCCTAGGTCTTCTTAGAGTATCACCCCCTCAGAAAAATCCACCCCATGTGTTAATCAGCAATGAGAACTGCATTATAAAAAGATCTCACATTGTCACTCAGTAATCTGTAGGATCCCCCCAGTTATCAATATATTGCTTGTATTACAGATTATGGGACATATGCTGCAGTACTTAGTACTTCTCTATTTCGAGCCAGAGACACTAATGTATGCTGTAGGGAAAAACAAAACACACATATTTACACACACACACACACACACACACACACACACACACACACACACACACACACACACACACACACACACACACAGATACTCTCTGTTAAAATAAAAAAAGACTTATGTGGGAGAGCTCGATCTACACACAAGTAACCCTATACTAATTTTCCTCCTAAACTTTGTTTGAAGTCTCAGTGAACTGCACATAGGGGTAATGGTAATGTTACTGCAATTGGCAAACACTTGGGATGGGATCATTAAATTATACAAAAATCATTTGTATATTAAAATAAAAATCTGTGCATCACTTGATTTGGCAATGGCTACTTTATACCACTTTGCTGAGGTGAAAAAAGAACTGCAAGTCAAAAAGAATAGAACAATGTAAAAGACCTACAATGTGTGTTCCTGGCTCACACTGGACACAAATTTGGCATCTCTGCTAATGCTACTGACCCAGTCACGGAGATGTAGGCCAAATGCATTAAGAACACACACAAAGGCTCTTTGAGATTTTAGCTACGTGCGGAATAAGCATTACAAAGAATGCAGTGTTTCTCTTGGTTCAGGATGAAATGTCTCCAACTGACAGCAGCTGTCTCTTCCTCTCTCTTTCTCTCTTTTCCTTTTGTCTTCCACCCCTAAAAGATCATTTTGTTTGACGTCATCATTGCCTTTTGAGGACAAAATTAATTTTAATATAAAATCTACACGTTGACCTAATGTTAAACTAATACATAGAAAAAAAAGAGACTTTAGTTATTTTTGACTGCTCCGAGTGTTAAGTCTTTTCAAAGTATTTAAGTGAATTCAAATTTGCTGGTTTCAGTTTAAAGTGATTTTTGTAGTAGAACTGAATTACAAATGTTTCATATTAAAATGTTACTTATTCTGTTGGCATTTGCAATGCTTTTTTATGCTATTTATACCATGCTTCAGAAGCTAAACCTTTTGGTTCATGAGTGTGTGTGTGTGTGTGTGTGTGTGTGTGTGTGTGTGTGTGTGTGTGTGTTTCTGAATACTCATTCACAAACATAAGTCTGCATGCTATTTTAAGTATACAACAATAGGAATAGTATGAATCTTTGCAATATAAAAGCATATATGAAAGCAGTGCAAAATGCCTCTGTAGTAATAAATATCAATGTCTGAGAATAATAACTAGAAGAAATGACCCTAGCTAGTGGTAGAATTGTTTAGCAGTAAAACATATTAATAAAAGACAATTAAAAAGGGTCAGGAAGACAAAAAAGTGAGGCAAGAAGCAAGGATACATAGTAAATGTGAAAGCAATAGCTGACATGGTTTATACTAAATTCTGAAGTTAAATCTTTGCCATTTCCAACATCCTTATCAGTACTGGTGGGGAAGGTGCTCTGCAGAATGATATGTGACTTTCCATTGTATAGAGATGGAAGAAATGAGCTGTGCATGCTGCATGAGTTTTACACCTGGATTTAACTCCCATCACCATCTTCGGAGTACATGAATATTTTGTTATCATTAAGTGATATTTGCTCAAGATCTGTACGCTACAAAACATTATGTGAGTGTAAAGAAAACAGAAGAGAGAATTTATGTTCACTGCTTTGCAAGATAAAAAAAATTAAACTGGCATCTGTAATTAACTTTAAAGATCCTTATGCCTTTTTAGTAAAGACTCTAGTTTCCATCATAAACCATTCTTGTCATGTTCATAGGTTCAGAAGTGCATACTAGGCTAACAACCACAAGGGCCTTTTAAAACCTAGCAATGTATTCCAAACTCTGACAAGTTCTGGTACCCTTGATAAATGTAGGTAGGGGCCTGGGAGATGAACCATTTCCATTAGAGACATAGGTGCCAAACCAGGGATGAGTTTCTTGTTACACATCCAATTGTCCATGTTATACTTGAACTGGGTTAGGGACAAACTCTTCTTCAGATGGATGTGGCATGTGCTCCAGAGAAGATGTAGTCTCTTGGACAAATGCCTATCTTGTCAGCACCTGCTATTTATATCCCAAATAACGTTTAAGTCTTTATAATGCATAATTTTGTTGGTGTTTATTTTGTGGATATGCAGGAGGCCCATCAAGATCAGGGTATGGGAATGTCTTGCATGTCAGGTATAGATCTCCCCACAACAGCCTGTAGAAGACAGAATGCAGGGATAGAGACTTGGGGAGGTCTGCACAGGACATGCTACTTGCACTCTGTCTTCTTTTAGCTGGGAACCTCTGTGGATGTTCCAATTGTTGGATGTGCCTGGTTAGGTGCATATCAAAGGGGGCATTGCACTCAGTGATGAATGTTGAATGCAGTGGAACAGTAACCTCCTTGGACCTAGATGCTATCCTTTTGTTTATAAGTTGCACAACATAGAATGATTTCCTCACTACTCCAGACATGTGATGGTCAAAGGCTAGACTACTGTCTATAAATGTCTCCAAGTCCCTGACTACTGGGTCATGTCTTATGGTTGTGCTGTTAGTATGATAGTTACTAGGGATGGATGATGTCCCTGAAGGATAATATTCTTCATTTCTTGGCATTTAGTTTTAGCCCATGGCTCTGACACAAGTTATTTGTCTGTGTCAGCCATTCCTGTAGAACATTAGTGCCACTGGGCATTTTTATGACCTCCTAATTAGCAATAATTGCAAATTTAGTCAACCAAAGGTCATTGACATTGGCCTTGACCTCAGAGAAGTAAATGTCATAAGGGAACAGTCACAGGACTGATCCTTGAGGGACTTCGCTTGTGACTGTCATTGTTCTGGAGGTGGACTCCCCAGTTATAACTTCCAGTGTATTTTCTGTGAGCCAACTGACTCTCTGCCAGGTAACATAAGGGTTTATGCATAATCGCTTGCGTTTGACAACAATGCCTGAGTGGGGTGTTGTGTCAAAGGCCTTGGCAGTGTCAAGGTAGGCAGTGTGAACCGTTTTACCCTCATCCATTGCTTTTGTAACCCTCTCAAAGAAGTCCACCACACTGAGTAGGCACAACTTGCTAACGACAAAAGTAAATTGGGTTGTTCCAGTTTCTGGAGGTTTCCTACATCATTACTGATCATTTCCATAATAATTCTTTCCATGGCTTTGCATATGAGATTACTGAGCCTTATGGGTTTGTAATTTCCAGAGTCTGGAGATAGCCCACCTTTGTGCAGAGGGATGACTATTGCTGTTCTCCATTCATTAGGCATGAAGCCTACTTGGAGGCTACAGTTAAAAAGCAATTCTAGAGGTCCTGATAGGTCATGTTTCATGCTATTTAGAAGACATCCTGGGATACTGTCTGGCCCCATTATTGCAGTGTTCTTAGTCTTAGAGAAAGCATTGAGGACCTGTTCCCTGGGGATATTAGGGGGAGTTATATTTGATAGTATTTCTTAAGGGATGTTGAGGTGGAGAGAGGGGTAAAGTTGGAGCTGAATTTGTCAGCCAGTAGGTTTGCTATATCTTCTGGCTCAGCATAGGTGGCCCCATTAACAAAGGTCTCCACACACAATTGTGCATTGCCTTTGAGGTTGTGCACATAGCTAAAGAATCCCTTGTGGCATTTTGTTTTAACTTTTATTGTACAAATGATAGCACAAATCACAGCACATTTTTTTCAAGATGTTTATTAATTAGAGTTTTATTTCAGGGGCATCTTAAAGATCAGCACACTGTAGAAGAGATATGTCACAGAGGTCTCAAAAGGAGTATAGACTGAAGATGGATGATTCTTACCATGTATGTATCCTTGGAATTCGGACTATACCAAGTTACCAAACCTATTCTGATTTTAGAGGCAGTCTCCTGCTTTGAACCCCAGTCTTAAAGGTAAACACAAATGAGCCAAGCTGCATACAGAATAAAGCATGAACAGCAGTACAGCTCTCCACCAGCTGCTCACTAACATAGTGATATCTCACACTGCCTGCAATAGTAGCAGTTGCTGGTTTGAGCCTAGTTGCAGGAGTGACATTTTAGAAATATTTCATCCCCATGATCCTGTTCTATAACATGATAATGAATTACTTAATCATTTGGTTTTCTAATATTTCCTACATAACTGTATGTTGCTTCTACCACTTTTTTCCTGACAGAAAGTCTATCCTATTTATGTCATTCTTATCCTCTAATGGCCAAGGCTTTGATAAAACCTTACCCAGGCTGATGGTTGTGCAACTCTTAATACCTGAGTGATGGTGTTGCAGTCAATGTAGACATTTGACATACTTTGCGTGATGAAAGGCAGACCTACATTAAATGCATTGAGTAAAATGTAGGCCTTATTTAGGCTTATGGGCTTTGGTAAAACTATACTCAGGCTGATAGTGGTGCAACTCTCCATGTTAGGTTAATTGTGGTGCAACTCTCGATGTTATTTTTATGTTATTTTATAGATTTGCCAATGTGGACAATCAGTGTACTTATGATGGAAGGCAAATCAACATTAACTGCTTTGATTGAAACATAAATTATTAAAATTTTATCTCTATTTTTTTCATTTTAAGATATTCTTATCTAAAAGGAAAGCTATAAGATGTATATTATTATCGTTGTTCCATAAGACCTAAGAAAGGTAAAAAAAAGAAAAAAAAGAGGCATATATAAAGAAACAATGTATATGCTGATTAGTTGGTTGGCATTCATCTTCTCATGATAGTAGACAAATTCACACTCTCAATGAAGAGTGCATTAAAAATGGTGTTCACCAATAACTAGAAGAGGCAAGCAGGACATAAGCTGGGCATGGCTCCTGACACTTCAAATAGGTCTTTGGAAAACAAACAAACCAAGCAACAGATAAACAAACAAAAATAGAGATGATCAGCATTACAGATACCATTATATTTCTTTCAACTTCATTATTTATTACTATGGTAATTAACATACCCTCTCTTCCTCTTATTTCCGTAGATGGTAATTAGTGTAACTATGTAAAGTGTGCATCCATATTGTGCATATAGTAAATGTAACAGCTACCCCAACCACTGTAGGTCATAGGTAAGTAATAGGCTAACTGCACTTATGGGCCTTTTAAATCTAGCTATTTTTTCCCTTTCTGAGGTGAGAATCAAGCCATATAACTTTGTATATTGGAGGTAATCACCTTAACCATTATATCAACCGCTGTACTGCTATTGTAATTACATCTGTGGCACTCTAGGTACATCTCCACTGTAATGGTGTCAGTCCCTGACCTTAGCTGAAGTTGGTCCATCTGTGTTCAGTCCACTTCTATAAATATATATACATAAACACATAAATGAAATAATTCTTTGTAGTCCAGTGGTTTAGTCACATGCTTCAAGTCATAACTTTCCATCATCACAGCACACATTTACCAGAAGAAATTCTGGTGTCAGATTGGGCATCTTTTTATAACAAATGTCGTTAGCCCTGAATTTAGGGACTGTATCTGCTATGGCATTTTGATCACTCCTGAGGTATCATGGCATTGATATAGTCTTTACAAATCCATGACCAAAATTAGTAAATATGTCCAAACAAGAAAAAAAGCCATATGGCTAAGGTCTCCTTCCTTTTCTTTCATATGTTTTTTCTGTTTTTTTTTCTTTTCTGTTTAAAGGATGTTCCATTCCAGACTGCTCTTCTCTTAATGGAGATTTTTCTGCTATTTGGAATATCTGGCAGCGAGATGCTGTGGTGCTACTATATCCCATTTTTATTTATGCTTTTAACAGGATAAGTGACCTAAGACAAATAGACCATTTTCAGTGGAAGTCAGAGGCAAATGCAAACAAAAAAGGCTAGAAATGTATCCTAGTGATCAGATAAATAATGAACAAAAGATGATATGTTAGCGTATATGTTCTTCAAATACAGATATACAGATATACAGAAAAAGAATATATATATACTATGACACATCAGCACTAATCCACATAATAAAAACAGTTAAAACAACATATCCAACACAGTAACATTTATACATGCAATATGCACAGCTCAGCAGAGCTTACTTATCCAGAATAGGTGTAATGTTATGGTTCATAGGTTCATAGGTGTGTACTAGGCTAATGGCCCTGGGGACTTTACAACCCTAGCCGTAGGATTACCCTGACATCATGCCACCCGACCTTATATATGAATGTTAAAATATACACCTTCAGCATGCCTTCAAGGCATTTCAGTTGACTGTCATTGTGTCTCTGGAGAGCATTGTATTGGAAGGATAAAAGTTTAATCTGGGAGTCACATAAACATATGTTGGATTCATTTCCAAAGAAACAATGTAAGAGGATTTTTTCTCATTGCTAGTTATAGTAGCCTCTTTGAGGCCTGTAATGCAAAATCTATGGTCTTTCTACTTAATGTGGAGGACTTTCCAGAGGCATGAGTGCAGCCCACATCTCCACATTCATCAAGTCATACTGCAATTTTCCCAAGGTACAGAACTATATCCCTGCACCTTACTGTCTTTACACTGGCATCTTCAGTGAGCTTTCCTAACGAATGAGCTAATATGTCTCACTGCAATGCAAAAGAGAATTTTATTTTGATGACATGGAGTTAAAAATACAACAAAAAGCTGTGGAGAAGCTGTTCTTGTATGAGTCATGTTATCTTGAAAAAGTTGTTGTGTCTTTCGGCTTTTCCCGGTTAGGGGTCGCCACAGCGGAACTCCGGTCCGCTAATGATTGGCAATAGATTTTTTATGTGCTGAGTTGCCAGCCCTGATGTGCAACCTTCAACGAAGGTACACCCATTCACGCATGTCCCACACAGAAGACGTTTTAGTGGAGAATCGAACAGGACAACATCTTACTGTGAGGCGGCAACACTACTGTAGCACCATCTTGAAAAAGTATGCCCAAGAATTAGTAGCACTTAGTGCATCAGAAACTAGACCAGATCCAGTTTTAGGTCAACTGTGAGTTATTTTGATGCCAAACTTCCTGTATGGAACTGCATGAGTCAATCTCATCGAAAGCCACAAGCAAAGATATATATATTCCATGGTAATGACATTTAGTCACTGTGCTAGGGACTTCCTAGCTGATAGTAAAAAAGCTCTTAAGGGAAAACTCAGCACCTCTCTGTCCACAGGCTTGTTTGTTTAGTGGCAGTGGGGCTGGCATAGAATGCTAGATGTCATGGGTTTGACCCCAAATAAGATCAAATATTTTCCTTTTATTCATCTGAGTCTACCAGTTTTTGCAATAAGTTAGTATTCATTGACCTATATATTTTCTACTGGATACTGTTCTTTACTGAAGTTATTCTTAATGCCTCATTCATACTTTATTGCTTCATTTATGATGACTGCAGCTCTTTGTAGCACCTTCCTTACCAGTCATACTTGCAACAAACCTGTGATCACTTAAAGAAATGCAAACATTTGAAAAGTGCATGAAGGCTCTCATAACAGTTTGTCCAGTAGGTTATCCACTCTGCTTCAAGTGAGGCAGTTAATGAAAACAGTATAAGCTGTGAGATATGCAGACACCCATGAACATAACAAAACATTATTCCCACTTGTCAGATGCATATCATTTTCTGTGACATGTAGAATTGTTTTCACATATGTGCTTGATATAACATTTACAGCCTGGCATTTTCTTTTACTAAATAACAGAAATTGAAAGTGAAAAAAGAATGCTGCATTTTCATGTTAATGGCTTGCTGCTCTACCTTTGAACATATTGTTCTGTTATGCCAGCATTTTCTATGGAAAGAAAGAAGTTTTACCATGTCTGTCTGTTTCTACTTTGTTTCTTGTTTGCATGCCAAGAAACTGAGTTTATTTAGCTGTATCCAGAAAGATTTCCATTGCAAGAGATTATGTAGACTTTTATTTCGAGACACTGCTAGGTCTCCTCTTACTGTCTATGTAGCATACGCCCCTTGTTTGACAGCAACAGACATTTCAGGCAGCATTCAGTGGTTTATTTGCCATAGATAAATATTTTTGTTTTTACATTATCATCTTCAGGATAAACCTGAAAATAGAATGTTTGCAACCCTGAAGGCCAGCCTACTTACCAGACTAATTTAAATAATATGTTAGCTGCCCAAATTAATAGAGTGTTTGAACTGTCAAGTACTGTGATTTCACTCAGGCCTTTCCCATGGTAATACTATGGAACATAAACTGGCCGTTTATGAATAACAATGTGTGCTAACTAGATTCTAAGAAATTAGATCCTTAGTTATTACAATTCAGATGTTATCTTTCTTTTCAGAGTTGTAATGGGATTTAACTAATAGCTGCTACATGTAGGAAAACATTAATTAGAAGTCATGAAATGTAAAACTGTCATAATAATTTACAAAACACAGTTTTTATAAAAAAAATATACTAAATGTACACAGAGTAGTTACATCTGTCAGTAATTTGCAATTTAAACATCAGATGTGTTTAAGAGACGAGGTACTACAGGGTGGTTTGGGAATGCTGAACTTGGAGCTGCGTCACATTTACTGACTCACTGATTGAAACTCTTATTAAATGACTCATTCTTATCTTTCTCAGAACATTTCCAGTGCTCAGAATGGGTGGACAAAAAATGCAACATGAGAGTGAAATATTTTATTGCAAATGCATAACCCATACTAATTCATTTAATATGGAAAACATGATTTCATTGTATAGCTGTTTGAAATATATTGTTATAGTTACTAATCAATACAAAAAATACAGTCAAGTTGAATGTTTTTATGTTATGTCATTTGCCTTTAGATATTAACAGAGAGTATTTTCAAACAATAATATAATTCAAAATGTAATAATGACACATACAGTAGAGACAGATATGCTCTTTAACAACACTTAAAACAGTGTTCCCAGTCATGAACAAAGATGATTAGAGAGTGACAGAACTGAAAACAGCATATATTAAGTAGCTTTTACCAAAATTAGGAATCATTTGTAGTTATATTTCATGTTTCCTGATGCTGGCTTCCTTATTACATACATTCTTACTTCACTTTTTAAAATATAACTGTACTAACTGTTTCTGGGCATATGATGGATAACATCATAATTCTTGTTGTAACAACCTTCTGTGTCATAATAAATAGATCCTCATCAGATAAATACAAGAAGATAAAACTGTATATACATATACATATACATATAAATATACATGTATTTTTTAATTGTCTCATAAATAAGTTAAAAACAAAACTAAACAATGAAAAATACATTTTTACGAAATGCAGCTCTTTTAGAAAATCATTTATTTTTCTTCAGAAGGATTTCAAAGTTGGTGTCCCTCAACCAAAATGCAATGGGCAGTTCTCGAACCTTTCTCTTAGAAAGTGCTTAGTAGTTGCTATGGTGTTTTGGATACACTGACTTACAACCCTTGCAAAAACTAATGTTCCATCTCAGCAGCACTAGACATCTGTGAGCAACAGTATTGTTTAATGAAACTGTGAAGAGACTCCCAGTAGCTGGTTGTATCTACCAGTCATATACATGAAAAATGTGACAACATGGACTCTGCCTGCTGTGTGGCTATTTGATAAGCATTTATATAGGTCAGGCACTATTGAATAACAACTATATTGCAAAAAAAAAAGTCCTGTTCTCTCTCTATGTTGCAAACCTGGAAATAATGCTTGACCATTTGCACCATGTGCACTGTTCTGTCTGGAACATATAATGGACTACATTGTTGTTTTTAGTGTTTAGTGATTCAGTCAATGCCAAATGTTAGTTAAGGTTTGACAGTGGCAGTTTTTCATAGGCAAATCAATGTGTCGTAACAGCTCTGTTGAAATAATAACTGATGTCTGTACTGCCCAGAAAAGGTATGGGACCTACATAGGTGTTTCTTTCATCTTTAATATTGCAGTACTACAAGCCTATCCAGCAGTTTTGAGGGGGTAGAACTTAATTTGCTTTGGGTAGCAGATTTTGTTTTCCCATTTAGCATTACTTGTGTTATGAAAGAGAGAAAGAGAGAGAGAGAGAAACACATTTTATTAGAAGAAGGAGACAACCCTCTGTACTTGATGGGTAATAAACAGTTTCTTAAACAAGTGCCCGAAAGCATGCTATTTTGCTCAATGGTCTTGATAGCAGTTATATTACTGAATAATTTTAGTGATATAAAAATGTTTATGCATTTTTATTAATTTACTTATTTGTATTCGCTTACCAGGTTAGTGCAATGATTATTTGTTTACTGAGTTAGTGCACTGATCTCATTGGACCATTTGGAGGCATAGCCTGGGTGATTAGAACCACATATGAAATGAGAAGAATATATTTACAGATACAAGGATTTGCTAAAAAAATAAATAAATAAATAATGTATATGTATATGTATGTATGTCCAATGCATGCATCAAAGGGTGCAGTGGTGCAGTGGTAGTGTTGTCGCCTCACAGCAAAAGGTTCTCTGGTTCAATTCTTGGCTGGAGTGCATTTTGTTTGGAGTCTGTGTGTCCTCCCTGTGTTCGTGTGGGTTTCCTCTGGGTGCTCTGGTTTCCTCCTACATTACAAAGACATGTGTCTAGAGTGTTTCTCCCTTGGCCTCTGCTGAAAATTGACTTTGTTCCAAGTTGGACTTTCCTGGTTAACAAATGTTAAATATATATATATATATATATATATATATATATATATATATAGATGCAAGAATATGCTACAACTTTAGTTTAAGAAGCAGTAAACAATGTCAAAATATAGATGGAAAAATGGAATTATGCTTAGCAGATCTTTATGGATAAGATTTATACATAATAACTGAGATGACTTATGCTAAAAGAATAGCAGCACATTATTATATACAGAGGTATGAAGACATTAGAAGAGGGGAGTGTAAATAGTTGCTGGAAATGATACCATGGGGAGAAGGCAAGAGAAATGGTAAGTGAGGCATGTAGATGGAAGAGGTTTAGAAAGCAGAATAAGTGTCAGAGATGCAAAGAAACGAGGGAAGTAGGATGAATGAGAGGCAGTAAATAAGGGGATAACAAGATGAAATAAAGAAGGATGAACTAGGGATAAAGTTGTGTGTGAGAGTGCTGCAGGGTTCATGTAATGTGACCGCAGTGAGTACGGCTACACTTTGCTTGGGCGAAGAGGTGTTCCTTTACCTGCTGTCTGAAGTCTGAGGACTTTTGAACATTATAATGTGAAGTATAATATTTATGTTAATATAGTTCAGCTACTTTTATATGAATGTAAATTTGCCTATGTCACAGGTGATAATTCAGTAAAGATGCTTGAGAAAAAAAAAACCCTTGTTTATGTGTTAAGTTGGAGAATGCATGGTCAGTTCAATAACATTTACTTTTTAGAGTTAGTATGGTGGAATTAGATTGAAAGATACCTCTGGGATTATATGTGGGACTTTTGGTGAAAAGTTTATAAGTAAGAGGTAATTATGCCTCTAGAGAAAGGGTGTTGTGAACTAATGATCCTGGTAAGAGGTTGGCTGTCAAATTTACTGGTAGCCATTTAGCTTTGGTGAGAGTTAGGCAGTCGTGTTTCTTATTGGAGAATTAGTAATGGACTGGCAGATTTTATTGGAGATGGTTGGAAGATGATGGCATTTTTTCTTTGAGGTTGCAGCTATAATTTGTAATCCATATTAGAATTGAGAAAAGAGTATTCTTTTGCCTATCATAGGTTTGGCTGGCTTGGACATAAGAAGTGATAGCTTGCTGACCCAGAGCAGTACAGTATTGACCTTGTTTCAAATGCTTTGAATGTGTTGTTGATAGCTGAGAGATTGGTCTAGCCAATTGCCAGGGTATTTGAAGGATGTGGTAGTGTCTTTAGTGGTATTGTTAACATTTTTAATATTAATATAGCTGGGTGCTTTGGCTATTTTTGGTTGGTTCCAAATAGCATTTCTTATTTTTTTTTTGAGGGACTGAATATAAGTTTATATCTTATTAGTCACTCCTTGAGGGTTTGGAGGTCATCATGGAACTGAGTTTGTATAACAGATTGGGGTTTGTTTGACCTTTAAATTACCATGTCATTTGCATAAATAATTAGAGGTATCTGAGAATTATCAGACAGGAGTTTGTTGATAAATATGGAAAATAGCAGAAGGGCTAAAGTGGAACTCTCAGCAACTCCTTTCATAATAGGGGCTGTTTAAGAGGTGCTGATGCCTACTTTCACCTTGAAGAATCTAGAGGTAAGGAAGTCTACAGACAAAGGTTATACATTATCACTAATGCCTATTTCAGTTAATTTGTCAAATAGTAAGTTGTGGTCAATTAGATCAATGGCTTTCATGGTCAATAAAGACTGCTCCTTTTAGGTTGCCTTTGTCCATACTGGATAGGTTATTTGTGAGGGAGCAGAAAACTGTTAGGTGCTGTGTCCAGACAGGAATCCATGTTGGTTCCTGGATAAAATATGATATTGATATGAATGAATTATAATTAGGTTATAAAAAAACATTTTTCTAGTACTTTACCTAAATGGAAATACTGAGGTAGGACAGAATTGCAAAGCAGTAGCAGGCTTGGGTAGTTTTGGAATAGGAGTCACTGCTGCTGTTTTCCATT
>NC_056737.1:1757600722-1757625722 GCF_019279795.1 Protopterus annectens | reverse complement strand
ACTACATAAGGGGGGAAGGACATATCTTGAGCTCATAGCATGCACATAAGTGACATGCTGTCACTCACAGAAAATTGTATTACTATATGTTATTATGATCATCCTGTCTGTACCTGTTATCCCAACTTTCCAAGAAAATCAAGAAAACATAGCAAGAATGCTAACTGTATCCTGTTTATACTGATCTTAGTGATGGGAAAGTGAGCTAGATGGTAGTGCATTGCTGACTAAAAATGATTATTAAAACTACATTGATTTTGTGTGTATATATATATATATATATATATGTATATATATATATATATATATATATATATATATATATATATATATATATACATATATATATATATATATATATATATATATATATATATATACATACACACACACACACACACACACACACACACACACACACACACACACACATACATATATATATATATATATATATATATATATATATATATATACACATATACACATAACATATTATTACAGCTAGTTTAACATTCAGGCAGCAGCCTTTATTATTGTCAGGTGTTTTATTTTGTTGAATGTACAGAGCCTTTAGTCATTGTTCCCCTCTACTTGTCACTCATTAGACCCATTATAGAGTACAACACCCCTTTTGGAATGTACCTCACAAGACATCTGCAGAAGCTGGAAAGGCCACAGAAGTACCTCACAAACAGGATTACTGGCCTCAAACAAATGGCCTACACTGACCGCCTCAAAAAACTCCAACTTTACTCCGTAGCATATCGCTTACTCCGAGGTGATCTCTGCCTAACATATAAAGCAATGTCAAACCCAGAGCTGTTGGACATGCTACACCTAAAAAAATCCCAATCCCTCCAAGCTACATGCTCTAGGGACCTAAACTTTGTCACCACAATAAACAGGACACGCTGGAGTCATAGATTCCTGTCCCAGAGACTTCCTATACTCTGGAACAAGCTACCCATCTATGTCAAGCAAAGTTCTTCATTAGCACTCTTCAAGAAAAATCTTGATGAGTGGATGGGAAATAGGAAATACACCCCGGGGATCACTTCTGTGTCTCTGCTGGACAGTGGCACAGGAAAATAACTTTCTTGGGTGGCGTAAGCTATGGTACCTTGCTGGCTAGGCTTACGAAGGCCCTTGGGCTGATAGCCTAGTATACCTATGAACCTATGAACCTATGATTGCTTTAAAAATATAGAGGCATTGCTGAAACCCTATAAATATAGATTGTTGTCAGTGAGCTTAAAACAATTACAATTTGATCCAACAGATTTAGATCAAATTGTTATGTCAGGCCTAGCTGAAATGTTTTCTGTCCCTATTATATATGTTAATACTGGTATAATTTCATTCATTGACTGGGAATTGATTAATAGTATTTCTTATATGCAAGATTGTGATAAACAGGTTTGAACAGATTAGTAATCATTTGCCAGTGGGGATGACAGTAAATAGTGATAATATTGATGTTAAAGATTCTATGTTTAATAATAGATATTTTAAACATTTGGATTAAAATGTTGTGTGCCACAAACTGTCAAAACTGCACCTGAATTTAAGTCACGTCAGTGCCACAGAGGGATAGAGCCTTGACTAAGACCCAGTTGACCAATGTTTGGTCAGTGGCTCAGGTGAATGGCAGAGCAACAGGGAGGGATGGGAGTGCCTATCCTGGGTGGGCAGGGGTTCATGGATGATGTTCCCTTAGAGGAGGTGTGATCAGATGTAATTAATGACTGTGGGGGTGGGGCAGGGAGGGGAAAAGGCATATAAAAAAACATCCCCAGGATAGATGCAAAAATGGCCAAGCCTTCAGGATGCACTTAAGATACATAACCTGCCTTAGCAAAAATAACAGTAAATCTGGGGGCTAGGAGATGGGCTGGTATACCTGGTATGTATATGGGGCACTGGGGGGGCTGGGCCAACTGAATGATGATGCAAAGTTTCTAAAAAAAATTACCTTCATCTGGGGTAGGTACATGTTGATTAGAACTGAATTTTTTATTAATCCAAAAATGATATTGCAAGGCTCTTTCACTTGTCTGTCTGATTCAGTGGCATATGCATTCAGTTATAATTACCACACTGTCAAATAATACATAGTAAAAATACATGTAGAGCCTAAAAACATAATCCGAAACATGTTAGTGGTCTTTAAATTTGAACACATTAAATTCTATGGCTCTCTGTGCACAAGTGTTTCATGAGGAAAACTGTTGATTTTTGATATGCGTTGCTTGCTACATTTTGCTTTCAGAAGGACAAGATACTTTGAATATTGTATAAGATGGACTAATAGTAAATGCCAATAACTTGCCTCCAACAAGTTTGAGGACTAATAGCTGCTCTCAGTACTTAACCTGATCCACATCTTTTATTTAGAGTAATTTAGAAGTTATATATTGTTTCTGTTTAAAAACTGGCAGCATACTTTTCAGAGACAGTTCACAGCCAGTGTTAACGTTAATTACATTTTTAATGTTTGATTTAGCACTATTTTTATGTTTTGTACTCAGCACCTAACTAGTTACTTTATATTTATTTTTATTTCACTTACTTTGTCAACTGAAAGTTGACTTGTCTTTCTAATCCTTTCCATCAATAACCCTTTTCCCTATTTTTGATCATGAGGTCTGGGTAATCATTTTTGGTTAATTAAAGATTCTTGTGGAGCCCAGTATATGGGTTAGGTAGTGATATGCTACAAAAATTTACCCCCACCCCTCCACCCTGAGTACTTTCAGCTGAAAAGCAAAGGAGATTTAATGTTTCTTCTATAGCAGCCTTTGCTGGTGTGTTTATTATTTTATGTTTGAAATTTGAGTGTTTACAACTTAAATAATGGTCTCATCTCTTTATATGTTTTCTGCAAAGAATAATGGCAAAATGATCTTTATGATAAAGATGTCATACATCCTTTCATATAACTTATTTTATACCTCCCATGCTCTAAGAAGTGGAGAGAAAAATTAATTAAAATCCTTTGCTGTTCTATCAATTTTATGTTTAGAGTCTAACACTATTCCCATTCATTATAAAGGCAAAGCCTGGCTTTTATTGACTTTTAGCTGTACTCAGCATTGATAAATGTGTTAAATGTGATTTTCAGGTAAAATCCTTCTTACAGATGCCCATGTGTTTATGCAAAACAAACAGCTGTAAGAAAATATTTTGAAATATGATGAATTTGTATCACATGGTATATTAGTTAAACTAAAACTATTATTTTGATGATAGCATAGCAGTCTTCTCATTAGGCTTAGACATATTAGCTTTAATAATCCGTCCATAAGTATTTACTTAGACCTGATTTATTTCACTTAAATACTTGCTATTCTTGTTATATTACAGGCACTTTAGACTAAATTATGCACCAGCTACAGACTCTGCTCTAGTAGAGTGGAATAATAGTCTTAGGCTTTGGTCTGCCTCTTTTGAAGATGGTCATTCTCTCCTTGTACATTGACTTTATGCATTTAATACACTTCTTCATGTGCCCAATGGTCAGCATGTATTAAATGTATAAACATCTTTAATACTGTAATCATTTCCTTAATTTCATATGTATGTAATCTAATTACATTCATATAAGTGTAATGTAATTAACAAATGCATTCATGATTGTTAATCTATATTGCTTAAAATCTGTTCGTGCATTTTAACAGAATGTCTGTTTAAGGCCTGGAACACCTTATCTGTGTACATCAGGTTAATACCTTCCCTCCCATCCTTCAAAACAATTCTGAAAGACTTCCTAGACAAAAGATCTTATTGAACACAAGGATAAACTATATCCCTATATGTGAACAACTATCTAGTCATACCTTATGTCTTCTTAACCTCCCTTCTTCACTCACTTCCTTCCTTCAGTTAATTTCTCTTCCTGGCTTTTTCCTAAATATACCATAAGCTTTCTCTTCTCTCACTTCCTATGGCTCATAGCTCATAGCTAATTATTAGGCTAACAATCCCATGCAGCTTTTGTAAGCCTATGCATGCTTCTAAAGGTGGGAGTCAATCCTTGTACTTTCTGTCTGTAAGGTAAAGACTTTAAACATTATGCCATCTCCCAACCCAGTTGCAATTCCTGTTTGCATTATACTATTTTGCATTTAACCTCTCCATAAAAGGACAACATTTCTCTAACTATTAAATCATTATCACATACATTGTATCTATACTTAACTAATATTTTCATAGTATGTCTAATTTTGTATAATTATTTAAACTGTAGTTGTTTTCTGTATTATTTCTAAAGACTGCAACATTTATTGTTCTTAAAATATTTTGTAATACTTTGGAGCTTTTTTCCCCCGGGCCTCTGCTGTAAATGGGTTCCAATCCAGTCAGACTTTCCCTGTAATCAAATATCAACAAATAAAAAAAGTAAATAACATTTGTAACATGTTGGAGCTTCTCTCCACTTGCCTGAAAAGAGGTTTTTGACTGAACCTAGATGGGCAAACCTCTTTAAAAAAACAACATAAAATAAATAAATTAAGTACATCTTTTGAAGTATATGTATAGTTTACATTACTTTTTGAGAAGTCTGAGCAAAGTGGATATGAAATAAGCTAAAGAGTATAATGCATGCTATGCAGAATTCACAACATTACTTTAAGACGTTTACAAGGCTTTTTGCATTGCATTTTCTTAGGTTCATAGGTTCATAGGTTCATACTAGGCTATCTGCCCGAGGGCATTTACAAGCCTAGCCCATCGTTTTGTGGCTTACGCCACCCCTTTAGTATGGGGAACTATACCCATTATTTTGCTGTGCCTCTGTCGAGCAGTGACACTGAGGTAATCCCTGGGGTATATCTGCGATCTCCCATCCATTGGTCAAGATTTCTCTTGAACAAGGCCAGCGAGGTGCTCTGCCTCACATGTACCGGGATTTTGTTCCACAGCATAGGGAGTCTTTGGGTGATGAATCTATCCCTCCAGCACGTCCTATTAATAGCCGTGTCAAGGTTTAAGTCTCCCACCCTTGTGGCTCTGATGGATCTAGATTTTTGAGGTGAAGCATATTCATCAAATCTGGGTTTGACATGGCCTTGTATGTTAGGCAAAGGTCACCTCTGAGCAAGCGGTGGCGACTGAATAGAGCTGGAGTTCTTTCAGTCGGGCAGCATAGGACAGATTTTTGAGACCCTTTATCCTTTTGGTGAGGAACTTTTGTGGCCTCTCCAGCTGCTGCAAGTGTCGGGTCAGATACATTCCGAATGGGGCATTGTACTCAATCATTGGTCTGATGAGTGATGAGTAAAGGGAGACTATGACCTCCCTTGATCTAGATGAGAATCCCTTCATGATAAGGTGGGCAATGTAGAAGGTCTTCCTAACTACATTAGCTACATGGGTGTCGAATGACAGACTACTATCAACCTGGGTCCCCAGGTCCCTGATAACTTCTTCTGTGCTCAGTGGATTGCCACCTATTTGGTAGCTAGGGGTAACCTTGTTTTTCCCGAAGGGTATGACTATGCATTTTTTGGCATTTAACTTTAGGCCGTGGCTCTGGCACCAGTTATCCGTTTCTGTGAGACCCTTCTGAAGGATATCTGTGTCAGATGTGTTTTCTACTATGGCGCCCAGTTTGCAGTCATCTGCAAACTTTGTCAGCCATAACCCTCCTGTGTTTGCTTGTACTGGAAAAGTAGATGCCAAACAAGAGTGGGCCCAGGACTGAGCCCTGTGGGACACCACTTTTGACAGGCTTTGAGTCTGACATGGCACCAGCAGCTCTGACCCTGTGGGTTCTGTCACTCAGCCAGTTTGCAACCCATCTTGTGATGTATGGGTTGACATTTAAGCTGATGAGTTTTTCAATGATACCCGAATGGGGTATTGTATCGAAGGCCTTAGCCAGATCGAGGTAGGCTGTATGGACTGCCTTTCCCTCATCAATGGCTTTGGTGACTGTTTCGAAAAAGTCAACCAAGTTTAAAAGGCATGATCTGCCTTTGACAAAGCCAAACTGGGTTGGATCCAAAGTCTGCAAATTCCCTATGTCTTTATTTATGAGGTCCATTATGATCCTCTCCATGGCTTTGCAGATAAGGCTTGTCAAGCTAATGGGCGGTAATTTCCAGGGTCGGTGGAGGCACCGCCTTTGTGAAGTGGTACCACAGTTGCAGTGCGCCACTCCTGGGTGCGTATCCAGAGGTAAGACTTTGATTAAACAGCTGTCCTAGCTGTGGGTTTAATTCCTCATTGAGTTCATGGAGCACACAGCCGGGGACACCATCAGGTCCCATGGATGCTGTGTTTTTGGTTAGGAGAGAGCAGTTCTCACGTGGGCGGTGGAGTTGGGTGGGGGGCGGCAATCGTTTGGTATAGATATCTCTCGTTTTGGGGAGGGGAGAAGTTTGCACTGAACCTGTTAGCCAGTATGTTGGCAATGTCTGTAGGATCAGTAATCTTCACATCATTTTGAACTAGCTCTGAGCATATCTGGGAGTTTCCTCCCAGGTTTCTAAATATAGCTAAAGAAGGCCTTATGATTGTCTTTTGAGTCTTTAGCTATTTTTCTCTCGAAATTTGCTTTGGATGATTTTATGAGAGCTCTTAGTTTTTTACTTATAGTGATCAAGGGTGTCTTACCTTTTAAGGATTTTGCTCTATCTTGTAGTAGCTTCCTCCTTTTGTTGTAGAGTTTGTTTATGGCTGGGGTCCACCAGACTGGACGCTTGCCTTTGGTACAAAGAGTCTTTGTTTTGCTTGGGATTGCCTTATCCATGCAGTCCTGCAGGTGCTGGTAGAAGGCATTTGTAAGTGATTCAGCGGCTTGAGTACTGTTTTCCGCCGGCTCGGGGGCCTTAAAGGAGACCGCACTAGTCTTTAGAAGTGTGAAGTCGGCTTTTGAGAAGTTCTTTACTGTGGTCTTTTATTTCAGGTGGGGTGGGATGAGGACCTCCAGCGAGATTAGTTTGTGGTCTGATCTCACCAGTGAGGGGTACACCTCCGGTGTTGAACATTGTGCTCCCATGTTCGTGATGATGAGATCAAGTATGTTATCTCCTCTTGTGGGGATGGTGACTAGTTGTTCCATGGCATTTGAGTTTATGAATTCCAGGAACTTTTGGGCTAGGGTGTTTGGGCTTGAGTAGTGTTCCCAGTCTATATTAGGGTAATTGAAGTCACCTAGTATGATGGTGTTTGGTGATACATTTATCCCCTCTAGTGTTTTCAGGAAGGCCATGTGAGGTTCCTGAGTTTGTGAGGGTGGCCTGTAACATGCTACAATTTGCAGAGCAGTCTTGCCTATGGTTAATTGCACCTGGATGGTCTCCGATGCATCGTGCGTTGCCACCAGTCTTGAGGTGTGGGTGTCCTTGATGAATATGGATACCCCCCTCCTTTCTTGGTATTGTCCAGATTTTGGGGCCGGAACGCATGATATGAGGTAAAACCTGATAGCACTGGGGTGCTCTCAGGAGCCTTGAATTTTAATCTGCAAGTAGATAAGTTGCCAAGTTATATTCTGAAAGTGAAGCAGGCTTTTATAAAGTAAAATACAAGGGATAGGAGATGAATAACATTCTTGCCAAACACAATTATTTCATCATTATTATTATTATTATTATTATTATTATTATTATTATTATTATTATCATTATTATTATTATCATTATTATTATTATTATTAATTGCAGTAGCATTAATAGTAGTGGCACTATAACACCTATTGGCTCATGCATTGTTTTGAGACAGGTGCTCATTCCATTCACTTACTCACACACACACGCACACACACACACACACACACACACACACACACACACACACACACACACACCACACCCCTTGCTTCTCCCTCTGTTGAGAGAATGTCCATGATGTTTCCTTCTACAATGTCACTGCCCTTATAAATCACAGATGATTACCCTCAGTCAGTAATGCCTGACATTAGAGTTTCAGATGGTATATCCTTCATTAACTGCATGTTAATGCAAAAAGATGTTATTCTTGTGACTTTCTAAGTTAATACGAATAATAATTGTAATCTATGCCAGGTTGTCTGTCTTTTTTCCAACAATATGTTTGAATTTGTATAGATTTCTTGCACTATGAGGTGGAGAGGTATGTTTAAATATGCCCTGTCCCTCCCTCATAACTTATTAACTATTGCAGGAATGGAATAGTAGCCAAGATCTTTATTCTGTGGTTAAAAAACCCTTGGAAATTAGCTTACCCTTACAAGTTAGAGTTTCCTATCTCAGAGAGCAGGGTTCAATGACCCCCCCTTTAGTAATTTAATGTGCTTTTTTTCAGTTTTAGATTTTATCCCCATTGTATCCCTACAGTCTAGTGGTGGCACTGTGGACTAATATCTGAAGTGGAAGGTTATGGAACTTAAATACTTTTCATTACCATTAAGGCATGCTATTTATAGTATCTCTAGTGTCTAGTGGTCCCTCCAACCCAACCCAAATCATTTTTCTTTTTATTGTATAAATCCCATTAAAGCACATTATTAAAGGCTTACCTCTGGTAGTTAGTGTTTCTCCTGACCTTAACAGCCATTATGGCAATGACAGTCATATGTTCCCCCTGGTGGCTAGTGTCCCTCTCCCCAAAATGCCATTAAGACATGAAATGAAAGAGTCATTCCTAGAGTCTAGTGGATTCTTCTCCCTGATCCACTTTGTCTTTTTTTAATGTTTTTAAAGCATGCTATACAGATCATTTGCATCTAGTGGATCCCTCACCCCATAGTGCCATTAAGGTAAATGGTAATCCCTTGTGTCTAGTGATTCCTCCCATCTTAATCTTTGTTAAGAAGTGTTACGGTATGACATGATTCCCCTGACTCAGTGTTGCAGGTTTTTGTCAATATGGAGGCATGCCAGCCTCCAATCCCCCCCCACCCCCCACACACACACACTCATTCCAATTCCCCTGACTAACCCCACCCACACTGTAGCCTTCCAAACAGACACACACTTAAGCATACACTCACACATGCAAGCCCTCGCATACATATGTGTAAACATATCCCAAAACTACTTATCCATTAAATTGCCCAGCATTTACCTATAAAATGATGGAGGAACACAACATTTTGACTGTGTTCATTAACAGGAATCTCTTGGCTGCATAAATGTCTTACTGCAAACAGTTCTAATGGAGAACACATGGCTAATCAGCATATGCCTCTCTCCCAGAATATCTCATTAGCACTTAGTCACACAGACAGTCTGTCATGGTGCTGCACATCTTTGTGTACAAGTGAATGATATTAATTTCTGTATGTTATATTCAGCTAAATCAAGAGTGATAGTGCGGCAGCAGAGTACCTCTGTGCAAGGAAGGTTATGAGTAACTGGAGAATTGACGAAGTATAAGTGTGTGCGTGTGTGCATGTGTGCGTGTGTGTGTGTGTGTGTGTGTGTGTGTGTGTGTGTGTATGTGAGTGTGTATGTGAAAGTGCGCGTGTGTGTGTGCGTGTGTGTGTGTGTGTGTGTGTGTGTGAGTGTGAGTGTGTATGTGAAAGTGCGTGTGTGTGTGTATGTTTGTGAAAATCATTACTTGATTTTAAGACAGTTACTGTGGATAAGGGTTACTGGAAGATTCTAGGGTCCTCTGAGACTGTAGGGAGAAATGGATTTTTTGTACTACGCACAAAGTCAGCTTCTTAAGTGGCCTGTGTGAGTCCTAGTCAGGGTGTTCATTATGCAAGCCCATACCCAGGCCAACAGTGTATACTTCTTTTATGCACTTTGTGCCAGGTTGCATTTTTTTGCTTAATTGTTGAGTCAAACTTGTATGTACTGCCTTCCTTTTACTTTGACTTGCTGAATATTTAGTTGTTATCTGCCATTCATTTTTATATTTCTAAATTTTTGTAACTACTGTAAGTGATTTTAAATTACCATGATATTTCTATGCTATTTTAAACTGTTTGTACTACTTGAAGCTTTTCTCTCCGGGTCTCCGCTGAAAAAGGGCATTAGCTCAGTTGGACATTCCTGGTCAACAAATGTAAAATAAATAATAAATAAATACCCATGGAGTGACATGAGACACCAACCATCTGCATTTTTTTCCTTCACAACTGGTTGTCAGTGGTGGGATTTAAATCTCAACTATGCCATCGGGTTATTATGCATACATTATATAATTTCTGCTTAACAAAGAAGGGGGAATTAAGTTTGGAACTGTGAATATGCTATGTTAGCTGTCAGATGGCTAGTATGTCATAAGCTTATGAATGCACAGACTTATAAGACATGCCTGATCCTCTAGGTTATACTGAAACAATGAGTATAATCTGTCTGCATACATTAGATGATTCAATGAGGTTAGACACTGTTCAGCCAAACCTAATGTTAATCATAGCTCTCATCTGTCCCCTGTTTTGTAAACCGGTGATGGCTTTTACTCATACTTTTACCATGTCCCTCACTATATGTCAGATTTTCTGGTAAATCACTGCAGATGACAGTCAGTCAATAATGCCAGACATTAAATATTTTTTTTTTCAAAACACACTTCATTTGCTTTAATAACTACAACAGGCATAATAAGAAGAACACATTATTACAACAATAAATGAGTTGAACTTAAGCATTACTACATAAGTGATCAAAAATCATAACCTATATACATAAGTGCCAATGTGTACAAGGAAGAAAGGAAATGCTACACAAAGTGAAAACTCCAAATACTAGATTTAAAAGGTAGTGTAGATACAACGTCTACCATACTGCAATTCACCCCAACCAACTAACAGAGTACTGAAGAAATGGGGGGAATCAAGAGACAAAAACATCCACGGCCAAGATCACAAAAGGGGACCCACACCAGCGGCAGGGAGATCTGGTTAACAGAGTTTGTAATGAGCAAGGGACGTGGAGTGACATGTGGGTAGTGCTCATTATTCGTCAGTCAAAAGAAGAAAAATAAAATCCCATAGTTCCTGGTATGAAGCTCGTTTGCGGGGATTAATTATTAGCAATTTTTGGGAGGTAATATATTTAATTGCCAGATTCTTAAAGTCCCTCCAGGACAGCTTGGAGTGGTCAATTCAGTGCTTGGTAATATAAAATTTTATTAGAAGACAGAGTGTAAATAGGGCTCTAAGTTTAAGAATAGGTATGTTAAGGCTGGTAATGTGTAGTAAGGCCATTTCCCAGGATAAGGTAGATTTATGGTAGCCCATTTTGTCCAGCCTTACCTTGAGAGAGCACCAGATGCTGTGAGAGTACCTACAAAACCACAGAATGTGAATGATATCAGCACGGGGACAAGAGCAGCAGGAGCATGAAGTGGAAACATTCGGATTAAATTTATTCAAGTGAACCGGAGTTAGATATAACTTATTTGTAATCATAAATTGTGTATACAAAAGCTTTTTAAAGGGAGAATACTTAAGAGTATATTTTATTGATATTGCTTTCTGCTGTGGTGAGAGGGTAGCACCCTGTTGCTCCCAGTAATCCGCAAAAATAATTTTCCCTTGATTTAGAAATGAGGAAAAGGTTCTATAGGCTACAGAAAGCATGTTTTTCCTACTAACTAAGTTTTGTAATAGGTCTGCTACGTGGTTATGATCAACATCAGAACTGGGATAACTGTGAAGAAAAGATGAGGTGAGCTCTCTTAATTGCCTCAGGATAATAGTATATTTCTTGGGCAAAGCCAAAGCAGCTCGAAGATCTGATAGTGAGAGATGGTTGAATTTATACATATCCCATAAGATAAAGTTCTTAATTAATGGGTAGTTACTTAAGTTGATCATTTTACCGTTCAGATTTAAATTCGGGTTAAGATGAATAGGTTGAAATAGTAGGAGAGCATTACCTAGGTTAAGAGATTGGAACAGCTCCTGAAAAGTCTTAATTAACCCCCTCAGGGAGTGATGTAACTTTAGTTTCTTAAGGTTTAATTTATTCAAGAAAGGTAGAACTCTAGGGTTAAGATCATTTTTAAAGGCATGATTATATCACACTTTGACCCACAAGGGAGTCCAAGTAGAAAAGTTTGGATGATGATTAGCAATAGCAAATATTCTATTTGCGTAAATGATTCTGTAATATAATATGAGATTGGGCATCGCCAAGCCTCCCAGAGATTTAGGTAATATAAGTCTTTGGTATGAGATTCTAACCGACTTAGGGTGCCAGATGAATTTTGCAAGGGCTTTATGAATTCTGTTGAAGAAAAGGATTGAAGCCGAAGATAGAGAAGAGTTGAGATGATAGAGGAGTTTAGGAAGTATATTCATTTTAATGATAGAAGTTTTAGTTAACACTGGGAGTTTTAACTGTTGCCATCTTGAAATGTCATGGGAAATAGAAAGCCAGGCCTTTGATAAGTTGGATTGTAGAAGAGAAGAAGAAGAGTGGTCATAAGAAACTCCTAGATACTTAAGAGAGTAATCTGTACGAAAGGAGAGATCAGGAAACAGATGTTGTTTATGTGCTATAGGGTTGATCAGGAAGATAAAGGATTTATTTTGGTTGATTTGGTAGTCTGAGATAGAGGCAAAGGTATTCAGAGATTCAATTATCTTCCTAGTGTCAGATATAGGATGTTCAAAATAAAGATTCAGGCCATCGGCAAAAGCCATAAAACTGATGTTAGTGCTGAGAATTCTAGGAATTGAGTGATAAGGTTTTTGCAAGATAAACAGGAAAAAGATTTCTAAATATAAATTAAAGAGCAGGGGAGATAGAGGACACCCCTGTCTAGTACCATTTGCAATCTTTATTGGTTGAGAATATTGCTTGTTTATATGTAAGCAAGTATATGAACTATTGTATAATGTTTTGATCATATTGATAAAGTCAGGGGGGATATCAAAGCCCGACAAAGCCAAAAACAAAAAGTTCCAGTTTACCTGGTCGAAGGCCTTACAAGCATCCAACACCATAGCATATCTAGGGTTTCTTTCTTTTTTGGTGAGATTTATTATGGATTCTAGTGTTACGGTATTGTCCCACGTATGTCTGTTAGGCATAAAGCCCACTTGTTCCGGAGAAATTAAGGTATGCATAGTTTTTTTAAGTCTGTTAGCTAGGATGGCTGAGAACATTTTTATGTCCACATTCATAAGGGAGATTGGCCTATAGTTATTTAAGTTAGAATTATCCAGAGTGTTTTTAGGAATTAGTATAGTTTTAGACTGATTGATGTATGGGTCCGTTATACCTTTATTAGAGAAAGATTCAAAAAGTTTGAGCAGGATGAGGGCAAGGGTAGTTTTAAATGTTTTGTAGAAATCAGGTGAAAAGCCATCCGGGCCTGGGGCTTTACCAATCTTGAGGTTGTCAATGACTTCCAGAATTTCTGACATAGCTAGTGGAGCTGATAGGAAACTTTTCTGAGAGTCGGCTAATTTTGGGAAGGTAAGTTCGTTCAGGAATTTTTCCATCTCATCACAAGTAGGAAGCATGTTATTACTAGCATAGATATCTGAATATATTTGGTGAAATAGTTGGATAATCTGAGCGTCAAATTTGTAAAGCGTGTTATTGTGGTAAATGAAAGTGATTCTGGGGGATTTAGGCATGTTAACTATTAGCCTGGCTAGAGCTTTGGAAGGGGTTTGTAAGGATTCAGAATATCTAGAGATATAATGTAATTCTTGGAGAGAAAGGTTAGATTGGTGATGCTCAAACAGTTCTTTTTGTTTAAATTGCAGCTTTTTTTCAGTGTCTAAGGAGTAATTAGCTAAAAGTTTGTCATCCAAAGTCTTAATCTCTGTAACTAGGTTGGTTATCTTTTCTTTGTTCAGTTTTTTAAAAAAGCTAGCTTTCCTGATAAGGATTCCCCTAATCACTGCTTTACATGCCGCCCATCTAACATCAAAGGGGATATCACTGTCACGAGAAGCAGAGAAGAGTTCTTTTAAAGTAGAAGTAATTTCTTCAATTAGTGGCTGATCCTTTAGTAAATTACTATTGAGAGACCAGTTAAACGCTTTATAAGATGGGGGCAAGTTGAGCGTAAAACCTATCTCTAGGATTAACCTTGAATGATCGGAGAGAAATCTAAGTTCAGTTGAGAGTTTGATTTGCCTTTTAGGTAAAATGTTGGAAATTAGAAAGAAGTCTATGTGAGACCAGGAGTGGTGACATTTGGAAAAGTAGGTGAAAAAGTTATTATTCCCAGAGTCGGATCCGAATGAAACTGGGTCCATCAACTCAAAATCCAGTATTAACTCTCTTAGAGCTATAGAATCCTGGGTATTTGTGACTTTGGTCTTACTTGAGCGGTCTATGCTAGGGTCTAAGACCATATTCCAATCCCCACACAAGACAAATATATGGTTTGGAAACTTAAGTAAGCGATTATAAACTTTCATGATGAAATCTAGTTGCCCTGAGCAAGGTCCATAAAGATTTAAAAATAGTACAGGTTTACTTAGGTTATGTGATAGACATGTAAAATAACACCACCTCCCATCTTGGTCAACTCCTTTTGCCACAATCGTAGGCTTAAAGGAATTTTTGATAATAATCACCACCCCCTTAGAATTATGGCTCACGCCCGATGGGATAATGTCGCTAATCCATTTTCTGTTTTTATCCTTGGCCCATTCTTCATTTAACATATGTGTTTCCTGAAGAAAACAAAGGTCCGACTGGGATTTATATAAAAGATGCAACACCAGATTTTTCTTGTTATTCTCATGAATCCCCCTTACATTCCATGAAGAAATATTCCAAACTTTATCCATGAGTATTTGGAGTCAATTTAATATTATTTAAAGGCACTGTTGTGAGAAATAAGTAATAAAGAGTAAACTTCAGAAGATTTGCAGAATGCAGCACTATATAAAATATGGCACAAAACTCCCTCAATTTTATCCCCGTGCTTAACCACATAACCCCTACAATTGAGAGAAAGAAGAAATAAAATACACTAAGTGAACATGAATCCAACATACATTTAGGGATTAAAAATAAAAAAAGAAAAGTAAAGACCCTACAATATTTACAAATAATATACAACATCCATCTAATTCCCAACGAAGCCATCAACAACCCTACTTAGTAAATGCAAATAGCTTCCAAAAACTGTAGAATAACCTAAAAAGAAAGAGGTCAACTAAAAGCAGTTAGACCCTGTATAATAATTTGAGTAATCTCTGGTTGGAGTACTCTAACCACACATAGAAGGTAAACAAAGCTCAAGAGGTTTCTAGAAATTTACAGATAAAACATTTAGATTAATGATTGAAGTTTCTCCTGAGTGAACTCTAATATGTTTATGAAGGGGTATAGCCAGGTTTCACCAGTTATTAATAATAGTGGGATATAACAATTCCAGAGGAATAACCAATCTACATACGCTAGTCCTTCATATCTTTTATCAGTCCAAGCTGTAAGCCCCTTGCCACCAAGGGACATGTGTAGATATCCTAGAGACTTGCAATAGACAAGTTAATATTAGGCAACTTCTCACACACCAGGCAACTGACCTCTTGTCCGCTCCAGCAGATAGGATCGAGGTTCGCGATCCCAGAAAATAAAGTGTATTGGTTCTGCCATGCATAGCTATTAAAGGAAATCCAGGGAAGATAATGGTTCTCACCCTTCCAATCCGAACAGACCAACTTCTAAGGAGATTTGAATGACATATCATCCAGGTGTAAGCGCTCCCCGTAGCTGTCGATGATAACATTCTCCAGGTTATGCACCCGTTCCAGGACAACAAAGGATGTAAACCATTCAACTTCCGGCTTCAGATGTGCATCAGTCAAGTCTCGGATTGACCACCATTTTCATGGATCCCCCAAGCAACAGGAAATAAAGGAAAGTTCCTATCATAGCAAGGGAGACTCAAGAGCTGATTAATAAAAAGACCAGTTGTAGATTTGTGCGAATAAAGACACACTAGCAGCAGTGAAGGACTAGAAAGGCTGTAAGAACCTCCGGCAAGTGGAGCAAAGTAGTCGGGGGCTTCACCGATTGGTTGGGGTTGAACCAAAGCATTTGTCAATGATAGAATCCGCTTCTTTGGGTGAGGACATATAGAACTTTGTTTCCTTGTAGGTAAATGATAATGAAGAAGGAAATTTCATTTGAAATTTGATTTTACGAGAAATGAGGTTGGCACAGTAGGGTGATAGTTTGCGGCATTTCTCTCTTATTTCAAGGGGTAAATCTTGAGAAATGACAATGTTTTGGTTATTCCAGGAGAAATGGTTTGGTTTCTTGTAGGCTGATAAAATAGCTTGCACATCCTGATGGTTAAGCATTTTGACATAGACAGGTCTCAGGATTGCGGTGGTTTGCTGTTTCCGCAGTGCTCTGTGTGCTCTCTCAATGATGCATTTAGTCAGAGGGCTTCTCTCATAACATAAATTGCTGAAGATTTGTGGAGTAACTTCAAGAAGTTGATTTGGTTCATATTTCTCAGATAGACCCCTAATAATCAGATTGTTCCTCCTACTTCTAGCCTCAAGATCTAAGATTGTTGCTTGCATGTCATTGATCGCTTTGTCTTTCATTTGTAATTCTTCTTTTATGTGTTCAATTTCAAACTCATTGGATTTAGATCTCCCTTCAACCAGGTCTAGTCGGTCAGCTATTTTATTGAACGAGGAGCTGAAAGAGCTCATTTTCACAGTTAATTCTCGGATGGCCACTTGCAGAGGTAGCAGAGCACTTTTCAGCTCATCCATTTGTAGTGATCCATTGGCCTTCTGTTTAATCGGATTCTTTGGCTGCTCCTGTACAGATTTGGATGATCTTAACCTCTTTGCTTCTTTTTCCGGTGATGTGGAGATGGCTGATAGTTTGGATTTTGTGGTTTGAATATCCATAGTTTCAGGTTCCTTTGGCATTGTAATCTCCGACTCTGTCCTCGTGGGTGCTGTCAGTTAATCCGATGCTGAAAGCTTGGCCTCTATATAGCCACATGTAGCTTCGTTAGCTTTCAGTTGCTGGTTAAAACGAGCAGGTTTAGAGTACTAAAACTATTAGTTTTAGTGTAAAAACCTTAAATATTTAAAGTTGAAGCGTAAAGGTTCACTTGTATAAGGTCTTAGCCTATATAATCTTGAGTTGATAGGGTTAACCTATTGAATGTAGATGGAGCTAAGAGGAGAGGGTGTTTCTCAGACGGCCACCATCTTGGAATCTATCTGAACCATTTCTTCAGACAATAAATATTTATAATTCTTATTGTACTGAATGTTCATGTTGAAGCAAACACATGTTGAAGCAAAACCTATTGTTCTATTAAATTTTGTCTGCTACATTTTAGTTATATTTACCATGTGTTAACCGACTAAGTGGGCTGGTCTGGAGAACGTTTTCAGTCATGACATGGACAGACAAAAAGTACAAAAAAAGGCAATAAGTAAAATTGCACAGTGAAAAGCATATATATGATAAGGTTAGATAAATCAAACAGTTCAAAAAGTAATATAAATACACAACGACGCAATCATTCAATGAGAAATGTATTTACAAAACATACTAATATCAGCATGATCATAAAAAGTCTTTTCCAATGTTTCCTTTTTTATACCCAGCCCATTTTGTAGTATCCCCAAGTCCTATAACTGTAGCAGATTTACAAAGGAGGGGATCGATGAAAGGAAATGTGATATTACATTATTAAGTGTACCTCTGAAGCAGTTTAATTTATTTTCCTGAAGTAGATGAAAACTGAGCAATTTCCTGAAAGATGTGAGGATTATCTGATTGCTTGATTTCCTCAGGCAGAGAGTTCAAAGAGGAAGGGGTAAGACTGAAGTTTGAATAGCAATCTTTCACAGGTGGCGAGAGTAAAGGGAGGCCTAGACAGTAGGAGGAAGCCAGAACTATGAAGGGGGTAGGTGGTGTCCTTGATACGCAAAAGGAGGAAAGTAGCTTTGATTAAGAACTTTAAAGGTAAAAAAGTATTAAGGAGGAGAGCAGCCTTGTCATCTATTGAGAGACATTTTTTCTTGGCTAGAGTAAGATAATGGTATTCATATTTGTTGTTGAGATAAATTAATTTATTTCTTTATCATCACATTGGAGATCATTGGTATTGTTGGAAGACTGCAAGCCTTTGATGGGCAGTCCCTCTTCATGCCTTAAAAGCAATTTTAAAGTAAAACTAACAAGAACACTATTTAGAAAAATGCTAATGAATTGGGGCCTTTTTCACCCCAATATTTTTTTCCTGAATTCCTGAGGAAAGAAGTTGAAAGATCTGGTACTAATAATACAAAAAAGTATTGACCATGTTTATGTGTCCTATCAGAGATAATGTTTTTCTAAATGTAGTAAAAGTTATAGATGTAAATTTCATTAACATACAGTAGTATCATAGCTAAAATAAGTTTAGGGATGCATGGGAATATGCAGGAGCATCACTCACAAGAAAGGGATGTATATAGAGTGCTATTATTTATTTAGTAATGTGTTTGCTAATGTGACTATTAGTGAGATTAACTGTACAAGATACTTTGTGGACATTTGCCATGTTGGGATATTTTGCAGGCAGGAACCTTCATGTTTATGGACATTAGGCTTAATTTTAAGTTCTGTACTTCTGAAGTACAAGTAAGCAATCTACTTTTGCTGTGGTGATGAGGTCACCAAAATGGCCAAATTTTGCATGTCCATAGATAGTGGGGTTTGGCTTTATTGGCCTAAATGTACACATAAAGACTTAAAAAGTAAAAAGTCATCAGCAGTCAGAAGCCATGTAACAGAAATAATGTATGCCCTTAAGGGTTCATTTGCTTATATTCCATAGGTCTCTAATACAGGAGTTCAAAGGTATTACACAGTGGATACTCTAGCTTGGCTGGGGTTTTCTTGCAGTCTTTATTGAATGGTTTTCCTTTGTGACATTTCCATCTTTTGGTTTGGATGTTAGTTGGGATATTTTGTAGGCACCTTAATGCTTTTTTTTCATATCAGGCTTCATTTTAAGCTCTGTCTTTCTGAAGTGTAACCAAAGAATTCACTTATGCTTTGCTGAGAAAGTCATTAAAAAGTCTGAAACATACGTGTCCACTGCTAGTGGGGAATGTCTTTATAGTTCTGAATGTACACATAAAGACTTCAAAAATTATGGGCATTCAGAAGCACTGTAGCTGAAACACTGTATATCCTTAAGGAGTTATTTGCATATACTCCATGAGCCTCCATTACAACATAACTAAGTTATTATACAGCAAAAACTCTAGCTTGGCTGGGTTTTTCTTGTAGACTTCTCTTTATGCTTCAGAGTGGAGATATTTTGGAAAATGATCTAGTGGGAGATATGAAGATGAAAATGAAAGATAGGGTCTGAAGAGTGGGACATATATAGTATTTATTAAGATGAATATCATGATATTCTTTAGGCTAGTACTACTTTACAATATTTTGTGATAATGCTGTAAATGCTAGGAGTTTTAGTTCTTCCTGAATGTGAAGCAAATGAATGAACATCAGTACTCAAAATATTCTACATGGAGGGGAAAGCAACTACAAACATCCAAGGAAAAAATAACAAAAGTTTTTAAAATGTCTAAGACAGTGCATTAGAGCAGCAGTTAGCAAAACATCCTTCATTGCTTTGACTCCTAAGTTTGGTTCTTATCCTGTGTCTATTGTAAGTAGAACATTCATGCTGTCCTCATATTTATCTTGGTTTCCACTAAGGTCGTTAGTTTCTTTCCACACTCCAGAAATCAAGCTTGTAGTTTGAATGTAATATTTATTTGTCCTTTATCTCTGGCTACATGTGAGCATGGATGTGTAACTTTGTATGTCTTGTAATGGAGTAGCACAATAACAAGATAAGACTCCTAGTTTATGCCTGTTGAATGCTAGGAAAGGCTTCACTATCACAAATTATCAAATGGATGAACCCAAGCACAGAAAAGGATGGGTGATTGAAATGTCTGAAAAATATTTTTCTACATTTTTATTCATCCCTTATGTATAAGGTTGAAATACTTTGAAGTGATATTAACCTGAAGAAAGAAGTCTTCCTATCACACTCCTGTTTGTCTCCCTTTATCATTACATTTTGCACTTTCTATTATCATTTTTAATAAAGTACAAAAGATTCCAAAAATAAATAACTATATATATATATCCACTAAGAAAGACCAGTACAAATGAATGTTATTGGTGTAACATGTAGCACACTCTCCTTTGCTGCAGAAGGCTGTTGGTTCTATTCCCACATCAAATAGACGGATTGCTCAAACTGCAGTGCAGCATAATAGGGTGCTGCACGTTGCTGTGTGATGTCTTTCAGATGAGATATTAAACCAATGTCCTATTTGCTTGAGTTGGTGATATATCAGGTAATGTACAAGATTCCACACCACTTACAGAAAAGCGAAGGGGCCCTTTATCTCTATACAAAAAAACCTCTTATTTACAACATATTTACATACTTGCAAATATTTCCAAATGCAAAGATAAAGAGATGTACAAATATATTTACACATATTCATAATTTTCTTACAATCATACAAATGTAATCTCTATTAGACCTCCACTTCTTTTTCAATAACCACCATTTGATTTTACTTAATATTGTTGCTAAAATCCATTTACCATTAAGCATAAGTTTTTGTAGTCTTTCATTCCACTTAACCCATATGACATAAAATAACATTTTAACCTGGATTCACTATCCTTCCATGCATGACTAGCATAGTCCTGCATGGAAGCGGCTGTTTAGGAGCAGGATGGTAGCACGCCATGCATATTAATGAAGGCCCGCTGCCTGAGCTCCTAAACAGACACGGAGCATGTATGAGTGCAGGGGACATGTCTGAGAGCAGAGCTCTCAGAATATACACACCCCTGTAATGAAGAACAGCAGAATATGAATAAGAATGAGCAAGATTGCTCATATTTGTTTGCATACCCCCAGCAACATCGCCCTAAGTTTACAAGAGCAATATTTAAAACAGTAAAGATAAAGAAGTTTTTTTTTTTTTTTTTTTTATAAAACATTAAATTTAACCATAGTTGCCTGGGTTTGCCCATCACTTAGCTACAGTTAATGCAGCGTAAATGGCACAAGAGAATAAAAAGCAAGATATATGGAAATGAAGCAGCACAGCAATAGTGTAGTGGGCAGAGCATTCGCATTCCTAGTTCGAGTCCCACTCCAGTACAATCCCTTTTCCATGTCAAATCACTTTATGATCAACTTATTTTGTTGCATAACCTAAAACATAACATATATTTGTGAACTGGAGTACTGAATTAAAAGCAGATGTGAGGTGTCATTGTCATAATGTTACAAAGTCCACAGATAATCACAAGTGGCCCATACAGTATATATACACAGGAATCAGGTACACAAATGGAAGGCAAAATGTGTAATGAATGATAAATCCATACAGTTTCCAAATCCACCACCTTCCTAAGAACCATTAAACATTACTTAATTAGTGTGGTGGTAAGCGGGTATAAGCACTAGTATGCAAGAGTAAGCATATTTAAGAAGTTGTAAGCAGGAGTAAGCATATTTAAGCAGTAGTAAGTGAGTTTATGCCTGTTTGCACAGGGGTAAGCAATGTACACACAGGTTAAGCAATATTGAAGCTAACTCTCTGAAAGCATATTTAACTGGAGGTTAGCATTGCTTACCTTCACGCAAACCTGTGTAAACCCACTTACAATTGCTTAAAAGTGCCTTAAGCTCTCTGTATGCATCAGCCGCTGTTCTGGCCAGAAACAAAATAAACAGCCTTTGCAGGTCTTAAACCGAGGACCCTGTACACTATAGTCATGGTAGTTAACCACTAAGCCATCATAGAAATAAATAAAATTGAGGTATCACCAAACAGATCCTCACCATAGGAAATACAAAATGAACTTGTGAAAGGAATCTATATACAGTTTTATATTGCATAACCAACTACAGGACATAAACATGTGAACTGGAGTACTGCATTAAGCCCAGATGTGAGGTGTCAATGGAAAAAAGTGTTGAAATCCCCTAAGAAACATAAGGACCCCATACAGTGTACGTACACATGAATCATGGATACCAAACACATATATAACATGTAATGAATAATAAATCAATGCCACAATCCAAATATAATGCAACTTAAATATCATGCAACACTAAGTATTGCAGAGCCCAGCTTAGTAGGTGTAAGCAATATGTAGGCCAGCTAACTCAATCTGCCCAATTGGTATGCCCCTTTAAGCAATGCCAACCTTAGGTAAGCAGGTTTGCCCATAGCTTAGCCTTTTCAAAACTGTCCAATCATGCAAAGTGTGGGAAACCGGCCCTATTTAAACCCAACAGGCAGGAATACATCTCATAACCAGTTGTAGCTTCCCCTTGTAGGCGCCATGTCTGGAATGGGAGAGGGTGTGCACTTTTGGGTGCAGCACTGGGGCATCCAGGAGTCCAGAGTCATGGCAGGACTCCTTGTGAAAGACCATGACATGAGACTGCTGTAGGGCCAATAACAGGGTTCTCAATATAAAGCAGAAGCCTGGGACCATCTTGCCCATGACCTCAGTAGTGCCACTGGCATACCCCAAACTAGTGAGCAGGTTAGGCATCACTATGTCGACCTGAAGCAGTGAAAGATGGATCTCTTGGATCACTGGATCCAAGAGGCTAGGACAGGGGAAGTCCCAGCCATGCTTAAGTATCAGTCCACTACCTGTTTAATAATTGCCAGCTCATGTATATTATAGATAGGTATGGCTGAATATTCCTCTTATGTCTTTCAAAGCGGCAAGTGAGTGGGCTATGAACCAGGAGGCCCATGGATGTAGATTGGAGCGATTGCGACACGAGGCAGGTTAGTAATACTCTTGCATGTACTGTCATAGGAAACAAATCTAAAAGTAGTAGTAAGTTAATTGCCTGTATAAAACCTGTATTGTTTAAGGCATGTACTGCATACACCAGAGAATATGGCAGGAAGAGTCTCATATAGGTTTTATGTAAATAAAAGCATAATAGCCTGACAATAAAGGTCTAACTGCTGGACTGCATGTGTTTACTCTGGTATCATATGGTAATGTAAATTTGCAATCACTTAATAGTACTGTTGTATTAAGCACTGTTACCCACACTGTGCTACATAAATAAAATGTGTAGGAATGTCTGTATATGACTGGTGTAATCCCAAAATGTCATATAGTACAAATGAGAGAGACTTAGACAGAAAACAGAGAAAAGGCAACCGACAAAATCCAAATAGCACACTCAACTGAGGCGTGAGCTGTTGGATTGTTAGCACACACAGCCATGCTTCGAATCCTGGGAGTGGTAGTAGGCTGCATACAGAATCATACCCCACAACTGTACAGATATGTCCAGAATGTCCAGTAAATTGGCCCATATCTGCTGACTGTCACCCTGTCCCCCTGGGAAATCAGTGGGATGATTCCAGACATTTAGGCAGCAAACAAGAAATGCTACTGATTGTCAGACATCTATAAGAACAAACCTGTCACTCTAGCAACTCCCCAAAATGTTATGAGAGTAGTAAGCCAAGTATGTCTCATCTACACCCCCATGTTGTCATGCTGTGACCAGAGTGTGTACAGTAACAGAGTGAGATGTATGTGCATAATATTAATGTGGAATCTGGTAATTTGTGTGGCAGCATTCAGATAGTGCTAACAAACATTGCTCCCACAGGTTTGTCAGATACGAATACTGTGCTTAGAAATAAAAGATTGATATCCTGTACTGGTACTGTTTACTCTGGTATTGTATGGCATTGTTAGTGTTGCAGTTGCTCTGAATAATAAGGTATTACTCATCACTGTCACCCACAATGTGCTACATAATATAACTGTCTAGGAAATCCTGTATAATAGTCCTGTAATATAAAGTCAGAATGTAAAACCACAGGAGAATTATAGACAGAAATCAGATAGGAGATACACAGCAATATCTTTATAGCGCACACAACTGTGATGGACAGTGTTGTATTTTTAGCAGACACAGTCATGGTCCGAATCCTGGGAGTGGTAGTAAGCCATATGCAGAATCATACCCCACAAGCATACAGAAATGTCCAGAATGTCATGTTAATCGGCCCATATCTGCCGGCTGTCACCTTGTCCCCCTGGCATATCAGTATGCTACTCTCTGACATGTAGGCAGCATTTCATGTCATATAACTAACTGTCAGGCCTGTACATATTTGGAATATGTCAAGGAAAACAAACCTGTCATTGTACAATTCACTAAAGGTTTAAGAGGGCAATAGTCGAAATATGTCCCGGTTCACCTGCATGTGGTCGAGACATGCCCAGAGTGTCTACAAAAAGAGATGGATAGGTATGTGCATAACATCAACCTGGAATCTGGGAGTATGTGTAGAAACAGTTAGTTAGTGTTAACAAACAATTCCTCCACAGGTATCCCAGGTAAGAGGTGTATACAGCAGGTAAAATCAGTTCATGTATATAGTTGTTGACAGCCACACCACTGTCCAAACAAAGGCAATAGGGTAGTGTATTAATACTTTTAAGGTACAGATAACAGCACTGACGAGGAAAGTAATGCGAACTACAGGAATATACTAGTTGTTAATTGACATCTTTCTCTCCCCCCACCATAGCTGCAACAATAAACTAAACACACAACTCAATTGTTATGTGCTGACTTAACTCTAATGTTGGGACATATGTCCTATTGTTCGATAATTATTTAAATCTGCTTCTATGCATGTGCTATGTTGAAATACTCCCACATTGGTGGCATGGTGCCATCAATGTGCCTGCATGCTGTTGTAATTACCACTGCGGTCCCATATATGCATGTGTTCTGTTTGCAATGTAACTATTCCATATCTGGTGTATGGGTTAATGGGAATATCTATGCATGCTGTTATACCTAATCCTGGAATGTTTTGACTATCACTAACCCACATATGTTGATAAAACTTAAACACCATAGCATGTATGGGAATGCGGGTCCCAGCAGACCCATCTGTCCCACCTCAGCTGGCTGTGCACTGGGCATCAGCACGTCTGGGGCCCAACCCGGAAAACCTTTGTCCATTGGTCCTGCACCACCTTCGGGT
>NC_056737.1:1757590722-1757595722 GCF_019279795.1 Protopterus annectens | reverse complement strand
ACCCATTGCTACTCATAACAGCAGTCCACGGCCCTGAAGGTGCCTGGCCTGGAGGCTGAGCAGGAGGAACATGTGGACCCTGTGAATGTGTACTCGGTGCTTCAAGGTGCTGTAACACATCCCACAGGTGTCTGTAGAGCCCCCTATGGAACAGACCCTGAACCTGACCTTGGTGACATTATTATGTCTGTGTGTGCCCCTGAGGGGGGGACAGCACCCCTTGAGGTGGTTCCACCTGAACGTAGTGCTAGACCAGTAAATGAGGAGGCCCCAGATTGGGTCCTACATATGATGTGGCCTGTAACATGGCCAGATGTGGTTGGAGAGCTGGTTCTGCTGACAACTATTACCTAAACATGCTATTGCATCACTGTTATAGAACATATGTGGGTAGTAATAGTCTAAACAATCCCGGAACATGTCCAACAGCATCCATAGATATCCCCAATAACACAGAATAACAGATGTGCAACAATCACATAGCAGGCATACCACATGCATATATGGAATCATAGTGGCCCTGACAATGGCAGGCAGGTGAAATAGTCATTAACAGGCCAGCAATGATAGTGTACACAAACACATAGCATAAAGTGTGGTACAATACAATATATGTCCCACTGGTAGTTAAGCTGTAGCCATACCTATTGAGTTGTGTGAACAATTTGTTGTTGTTTATATGATAGGGGGTGACAGAGATGTGTATTAAGAACTATGGTAACCTTGCTATATGAGTTTCTCAGACCTGTTTCCATCTTTATGTCTTTCAAACAAGATGTCCATTGGCTGCCTAGCTGTGTATTTAGCGGCAGAAAATGAGGTTGTGTTGAACCACCTAATACAGCACTATCCTTTTCTGTTTGGCAGGGCCACCCATGAGCAACAGGTGTGGACTGTCCTATGGAACGATCTAGTCCACAGGGTCAATGATGTTGGCCTGTATATCCACAGTTAGCAGGTCCGGCATCATTGTTCTGACCTGCTTCACAATGCCCGTTGGTGTGCTGCTGCAGTCTGGGGGGATAATCTCACAATGGGGGGGGGTCATGCCATCCATTCCCCCCGACATATGTTGCGGAGCTCCTCGCAAGCTTCATGGCACCTGCCCGCACACCCAACAACTGGCAGAGACCATTGTGGAGGTGGGTGCTACCCACACACTGGCTGAGGAGCATGCAGGTAAGGTCACAGGGCACTTCAGTAGAACACTGTTGTGTTTGCATCTGCATCTGTACAGGTAGATCATGCATATCTGACATGTCATATGTATAGTTTATTGCTGCATAGTATTAATAAACAGATGTGCGTAAGTGGTAGCATTGTGGACTTGTACTGTTGATGTACTGTAATGCTGCACCTGCCCTGTAGCAATGCCACAGATGTAGCCACTGACATTGCATCTCTCACACTCTTATGTAGGTCCTTCTGTTATACCACCAAGGCAACAGCCTGTAGCTGGTGAGTATGGTTTATGTTGATGCTTGCCAATACACCGGGCATGTAATGGCTATGGTATATTCCATGCACACATCTAACACACCTACCCATAATGCATGCCATACATGCTCACATATTGTTGCTGTTAGATGCACTGCATCACAGTGGTAACCAAGATGGGGTATCGGAAGGGTATGTCAGACACCTGTAAGATAACTAACATCCTGTCATTGTGAAATGTGTCCACAGGGATGAACAGAATGGTGGGACACATGGCCTACAGTTGGGACATGTGTGAAACATCACCCTTATACAGTCACACAACAGTGTATATACCAGTATTACAATGGCAACTGTTACAGATCTACACTATGGCATAACATATTACTGTGGTCCACATTATTAGCTGGGACTAGGTTGTAACACGTGGTGTTCAGTGTATGGGAGACTGCAAACTGATACACATGTGTAGGCCATACTTGTCAAGCATCTTCAAAAAGGCAGAAGTTGGGGAGGGTGTGTCAGCATGACACACCAGTGCACTGCAGCAGGGATCCTAAGGATGCTAAGAATGGCTGTATCTGCACACAGTCAGGTTCAGGAACTGTGGCAGATGTAACCCTACCCCTACAGCAATAGTGACAGCAGTGTGTGAACACCAAGGAATGTGCACGAGTAGACCTTGCAATCATGCAGAGTTGGGGGACATGTGTATGGCAGGCTGACCATACACTGGCAAATGCAGATGGCCCATGCTAGTATAACCATGCCAAGAATAGTGACTGCTGTAGTACACATAACAATAGGTGCAACAAACCGTCATGACAAGGGCGTGCACACACATGCACCCACGGAGTGTATGCATTGCATTCAGCATCTGCACATCTGACACATTACTTAGACACTGCATGTGAATGTATAGAACATATGTCACATATCAGGCTCATGTACTGTTAATATATGCAGTGATGTGGTCCCATGGCAGACCAAGGAAGAGTGCATCATATCAGTAAGGATGTGTACACTCCCCATAGCCATGGTATGGTCTGACGGTTGTCAGTGTAATAATATTGGATTGGTCATACATACACCACTGATGTTGAGATCTGTAAGCCAGACATCAGGCATTCACAAATGACATCTGTCCACATATCATCCCAGGTATGTGTCACTGAAAAATATAGGGGCTGTGGGCATTAGAGCAGACATAACTGACACAGTACTACACATTCAGCAATGGGTTGTACACCAGTGAGGTTTGGTACACAGTACATGACAGGGTACAGAACAGGTGCACAGCAATACTGTGTACATGGGTGCAATGTTTTCCAGGGAAAGGGCCATCACCTACTAATACAGCCCATGAATTACACATATGTATCCATGGATTGACTATAGCTGCACTGCATGCTGTTGAGTACCATATGTTATGCATGTTGGCAGATGGGTAATGGGAGGACTGTGTGTACTATCTTTGTGCAACCTCACCTGTGTGTGTGTGTGTGTGTGTGTGTGTGTGTGTGTGTGTGTGTGTGTGTGTGTGTGTGTGTGTGTATGTGTGTGGTTATTTTGTCTGTAAGTGCAATCTGGTGGAGTGGGGGGGGGTGATGCATGTAGGATGTGTGTGTGCATGAGTGTGTGGGTGTCCATGTATGCACATGTGTGATTGATCATACTGCAGTACTTCCCTTTGGGATTGTGCAGTACATGGACATGGACTGACACATGAGACACCAGGCATACATGTCTGGTATGTAATCACAGGACATCTGAAAGTATAATAAGGTCTGTAGCATGGAACATGCATTGGGAGGTAAGGTAGACACCAGGTATACCCTTAATATTGCAATCAGCAGAGACGTGAACAACAACCCACGTATGCAGCACTACAGATGCATTGGGGACTTACTATACAACACCAGGGAGTGTATCCATATATTACAGATGTCACATGATAGGCTGATTGAGCAGCAGATCTGGCATGCACTGAGTAATACTTACACATGATAATCAGGTATGTAACATTATGGAGTGAACATAGTAGCCCCTAACATATAGCAGCCATAGTCATGATGTCTAGACATACACAGAGTGAACACTGAATAACAGCAGTGAGGCCATGCAAAACCTACTCCACTCAGGTCAAGGAGGTAATGGAGTAGCAGGTGTTGCGTTGCGATCATTCGTCTAGGCATTTATAGGAATGATACGTTAGTGTGTGGTATTAATGAGTGTATGTTACCAAGTGTGATGCAAGATGGGGAACTTATGTGAATAAACATGGGACTGTCTGTGAAATCAGGGACAGGTAGGTATTAAGGTGGAGTGTGTGTGTGTGTGTGTGTGTGTGTGTGTGTGTGTGTGTGTGTGTGTGTGTGTGTGTGTGTGTGTGTGTGTACTTTTATGCAGTGCTGTACAGGTCTTAAAGTGCATTTCTTGTTTTCCCCCACAGGTGGTGAGATGGGTCAGGGTCCCTCCTGCATGCAATCTGATGTTGGTGTCCATATAGACACCAAAGATGATGACAGTACTGTTGAGGCACAGGTGAGGTTGTCAGGGGCCAAAACTGCGCCATCATTTGACATCCCCCTTTTAGCCACCCCAATCCTGCACACAGTTTCAGTGCCTATACATACCCCATCACCATTGACCATAGCAGGGGGACAGTTGGCAATTGGTGGCAGTGGAGAGGAGAGTGTGGTATCCATGCCTACTGTGTCTGGTCACAGCAGGCATAGCCAGATGTCTGGCAGGGCACCACATAGGCAGATGTACCAGGGTGCTCGTGGTAGGGCTGCTGGTCATCATGCCAATGGCAGAAGTGCCACAACTGGTAACACCAGTTGCATGTTTCAGACTGTCATGGGGGTGTAGTCATGTATGGAACTGTATGCCAGACAAGGCCTGAGGCTGCAGAGGCCTGCTCTCACATCTGCAAGTGACAACTTCCATGAACTGTCTGGTGCCCTCTGTGCTCATATCGAGGTCATGGATAGACAGATTGGTGAGATGTTGGGCCTCATTGACCATGGTTTGTCCATGCTTGAACATGTGGTAGGAGTGTGGCTGGTGTTCAACATGGACATACTAGGACACCAAGGTGCTCCAGTAATGGCAGTACCAGTCCCAGCACTGCAGGGAGGATGATGTCCACACCACATCACAGCAGGCCACGTGCACATGGCCCAGGCCAATCCCAGGAGGGACCTGGCTCCAGTGGACATCTGTCATCATCACGGGAGAGTAGCACATTGAGACCTGTATCTGGATGTGCCCAAGGAACTCCTGGCAGGCACAGTCCATGTGTCCATGACCAGAGGCAGTGAACTGCACACCCTGTCAGATATGGTCTGAAGCTGTCCAAAAAACACCTGCATAGGGCAGCCACATGGCAGAACTGTGTGCATGCATACCCACACACTATACAAACACACCTAGGGCAACCCCATACCTACACACACCACATCACCTGTTCAACTAAGTACACCCTTTACCCACACACATGGTATCAAATGTATGGCCCACACTCGGTTTCTGGCAAACCAACAACACACCCCTGCATA
>NC_056737.1:1757480826-1757590222 GCF_019279795.1 Protopterus annectens | reverse complement strand
AGTGAGAAAAAAAAGGTTTTTACCTTTCGCAGTTGAATATACGCAATTCCTTTAACAAGTTCGCATTGAGTTTTTTTTCACTTTTCATTACACTTACACTTCAGCATAAAAAATAAAATTATTATTTTTTATTTCTTTCTCTTTTTTTTATTCAGAGAAGCCTACAGCAGCATACAACAGCCTCAGTATTTTACTGAGAGGCACACAGAGACACCTAGTACCCTGATGTGTACCATAGGTTAATGTGTTCTGCCTGGTAGGCAGTGCTGCATAGCATGAAAGCTCTACATAGTGCAGTGATATAAGGCAGTTAGGTACAGTAACAATGTGCCTTATGTATTTATTTTACATATGTATGTATGTTGTTATGTATTTATTTATATCAGTTTGTTGACTAGATAGCTGATGTGGTTGGCCTGACCCTTTTCAGCCATGATGTGGGTTTCTTATGAGCCTGCAATAGAAACATGGATGCATTCAATTTAAGTTTACAAATGTCACATATTGTATAGTAATTGAACTCAAGACTGATAAAGTGGATAAAGCAGAAAAATAATAGAAATAAACACACATAAATTGATAGTTGTAGAAGGATGTTACAGAGTATAAAGTATAAAGTAATAAATTATACTTGTCAGAATGAGGAGAAATCATTTCATTAATAAGGAAGACGATAATATACAGTAAATACATGTATACAAATAATAGTGATGCTTTAAGGTTTTAAGCTGCAGATGCTACTTGTAGTGTCAGATGAATGCTTAAATTGCCCATCAAAAGTCTATAAAAAAAATGCAAGAGTGAGAACTCAGTATCAGTTCCATGATTTTGTTTCTGAAGCTGGGGTACTTTCTTTTTTAATGCCAGAAGGCAGGTGATTCAATGCAACTAGGACTAATTTGTTTAATACCTTCTCATTAACTGCCTTTCTGAATTTAGGTCTTATTTGAAGAAATAGTATCTGAATGTAAAACTCTCAATGTATACAATTGTTTCTTGGTAGCTATTAGAATTTTAATTAACATTTCTGAATAGAAGTAATGCTAAATAGCATGTTTGCTTTGTCTTGCATTAGCAGCAATTTATATCATTTATTAGATCACAAATGTGGGTAAATGTCCTCACTATGTCTGCAAAGCAACAGATTTTGTTTTCAGCCATTTGGAGTATGTTGATATTGTGTGAGAAATGTCAATTAATATGGGAAGGCTGTATTCTAGTTTTGGGATCAACGCATTTCATGCTATAGCATGCCATGCATCAGGACAAAGCAAATGCAAGATTTTGTAGCAATGTTTGCGTTAACCCATCACGTTCTAGACAGTTGATTCTAAATGTCATTTCAATGTTAGGCTTGGGTCCAGTATTAGTCTTAGTATTTCTGTTGGTCCTAAATCTGAGTCTAGATTTTTCTTGGCAAGTCTTTGACTATAGATGGAGTATGGTTAGCTAGTATCTGTTGTTTCGAAGCTTCCTGATTTAGATGTGTTAAAGCTTGGCTGATCAGCACTGGAGGATATACATAGTTGCTTCAAGAGTTGGCAAACTTTTGTAAAAGAATACTGATTAAGCTGTCAGAATGTACATGATGTCATCAGTGTAGAGAACCAATTTCAGAAAAAGGCATGATCATGTGTCAGGTCATTCACATAGAGGGAAAATGGAAGTGACCTTAAAACTGATCCTTATAGAACACCAGAGGTGAATTTGCTTATATCTCAGAGATGGGAAATTATTAGGGAATGAAAACTTATATCTGCTAATAATTATTTAGCCATAAATGAATATCACACCCGAAATTAAATAGAACAAGTTTACTTAGAATTGGCTCATGGTTGACCCTTGTCATATCTAGGAAAGTTCCTGCAGATAATATACTGTAATGTAATGTAATGTTAATGTATTTTTTTATTTATAAGGTTGATAACTGTATATAGAACAGTTATAGTGCTGAAGTTATTACAAAAACTATGCTGTTCATTGCAGAGCAGTCCATAATTATGAGATTAAATAAGTGTTTGTAAATTATTTTATCAAAGATATAAGTACGAAGACAGGTTAGAATTGGTCTATAATCACGTAATGCATTAAAGTGAATAATTTCACAAAGAGGTACAGTAGCGGTGTGTTAGGTGTCTTTGAAAGCTGCTGGTACAATACCAGAAGCAAGTGAAAGGTCAAAATGAAAGTAAGAGGTTTTGCAGGTTTTTTTTTTCTTTGTGAATTCATTTTAGGGACTGTTGAGAGTAGTTCCCTGAGTCTGGCCTAGTACTTTGTTAAGAACATTAAGCAATTTTCTTGGATTATTTGTGTGAAATGTATTTAAGTAAAACACTGAGCTTGTACTTGCTAGAGGATACAAATCAGTAATGAATGACTTTTCAAGAGATGAAAAAGAAGTCCAATTTATTTTATTAATGATAATGTTTTTAACATAAATAAGATGGGAGGTGTTGACTGTAATATGGCCAGCAAATTCCTTAAAAACCTATCACAAGTGTTTGGGATTGCAGAAAAACCTGACTGCATATTTCTGAATTATGTGTGTTTGGCTGCATTCATGCCTAATGTTAATGCTTTCTTCATGCATTTCTAAGACTGAGACATTCTTGATGCAATAGATTGATGGGCAAGTTGAATTTGCATTGTGCCCAAGTAGAATGTTTCTGTTTCATCAAATGCTTGCAATCTGTAGTTATTCAAAGGAAATGTCTCCTTCCATTACGGAGAACACAGCGTCCCAACTGCTTGTGAGACGGCCTGTGAAATGTGCTACTGCATAGTAAGGATCACCTTAGTCAAAAAGTGGGAACGAGTTAATGGTAAGTAAAATGTCTAGTAGTTTCATTTCTTTTGTTTCAGGGACTGATCTGCCTATAACTTTCTGAAGTGGTCCCCCCTTTGTTTTCAAAGGCCCAGTGGAATAATAAGACAGAGATCACTGAGAGCACTCACTGATTTATATCTACTCCTTGCCTTATCAAGTAACTATGCCTTGCATCACTGGTCTGCTGCCATTATTAAGTAAATCACAGTCAATCATAGTCTTTAGGCATTAGGATAGACGAGGAGTGGTCATCAGATTATGGTAGCAATGGCATCCAATGCTGTGTATGATCCACTGACAGGAGATCACCAGCACCTCTGCTTGAAAGTGGGACAAGCAATTGTGCAGAAGCAAATTTCCCTCCAAAAATGGAACTCTGCTGATGGTAGGGATACTCCTACTATGCAACAGAGCTGATGCTTTATTTATTTATTTATTTATTTATTTATTTATTTAATTATTTATTTATGTATGTTTGCTTTAACCCTCATGGAATCATTACTTTTTCACAAATTAATGTTTTAAAAAAGACGCTCATGCCTTTGTAATTTGCTTTATGTTTCCTAGTTTTTCTTCTCAATTTCCAGAAATGTATGTTAAATTTGTAATACTAATTTATATACTGAAATTTATTTCTCATTAAACCATGCCTTTTTCATTTTCTCAGCTTCACTCATACCTGCATGTTTACTTCTCCATAATTGTATACCCATTACTGCCAAAATTCTTTTCCATTGCTATAACAGTCTTAGCTACATAATCCTTATCTTCCCTACTAATAGTAGATTGTATGCATAAGAATAAGAAATCAAAAGAAAAAATATAAAACAACCGGATAAATCCAAAACGAGGTCCTTGTCAGCAGGAACGACTCAACAAGTTGTCCTAAACACAATTTATTTGTAACAGTCAACAAAGCGTTTTCACCACAGTGTTCTGTGGCTTCTTCAGAGGAGATAATATTCTAAAAGAATGCACTCCATACATATAAAAGCATTCAGAAAGTGACATCTTCCAATTTCCTGACGGAAAACAAGTTTTAAAAATTTACTTATTAAACACAGGTGTGAAAACACCTCTATACCTACTATGAAACTATAAAAATTTATATAAGAACATATACATAAAAGCATACATGACAAAAAATATATATTCATAAAAATGTATTAAATACACACATAACCAGCTACCCTGGATAAAAATGTATGCACCTGCAGTTACAAAATTCTACACTTGTCCATTATTAATACAAAAAGTGTAAGAAATATATTGTCTAAACTTGGGACCATTGTAACTCGAACCTATTTAGGCTCCAAAAGTCCGACAATACTCATTTTCTACAGACGAAAGTAAATATTATATCTCTAATCCTATGGCATAACTCTACACATACAAGTGGAGTTATCAGCTACACCATTGTTTATAAGCCTATTGCCAACATAGTGGCCTCCAATAACCGAGAACCTATATTGCCCCGGTAGTCTATCTAAGATAGCTTCTTAGTTTTAATACGGGGGCGATATTGCAGTTATTATTCAAACCAGGGTACCTAAACGCATCCAGACGTAACTGCCATTCTAGTTCTCAGTTCTCCAGGATTAACGAAAAAGGGCCACCCCTAATCTTCAATGGTACCTGGTCAATGGCCATAAACTGGAAACTATGACCCGGGTTCAAACCTATGTGTTTTGCCAATGCATTATCACTCTTATCATTCCTGATGGCATACATATGTTCATACATTCGGTCCCGGACCCTACGGTCCGTTTTTCCGATGTAGAACGCTTGGCAACAATCACACATGGCTATATATATGATAGATTTACTCTCGCAATTTAGAGTGAAACGGATATGATACTTTTTGTCCCTGACCACAAATGTTTCACCTATTCTGACCCTATTACAAAACTTGCAAAAACCGCATTTAAACATGCCTCTCTTTTTATGGAATGTGTTTTGCGGCACGTCCCTTTGTAACAATTCCTTAAGGTTGTTTGATCTCTTAAAGATGAACCTAGGTTTACTACCTAATTTATCAGCCAAAGGGCATTCAAGAAATGAAATGCCAGTTTTTTCAGATATGGCCAGAATCTCCTTAGAGTTTTTACTAAAAGTAGTAATAAAACTCAAAGAGAAGTCACATTCTACACTTGAAGTTGTAAGTTTAACCATCTCACCATTGTTCAAATTGACCTCAATCGGTACTGCATTAGTAATAGAATCAGGTTGTGTAAGATCTTGTTGGGGTAATAAAGGTTTATACAAACCATTAGTTCTCTTGTTAGTGACTTCCCCAATCAAGTCTAATAACAGCTGGTCAGGGTACCCTCGATTATTAAACATATCCCTCAATAATTCACATTCTTTAGTGAAATCAGTCATTGTACTGCACATTCTTCCTGCCCTCACCAGTTGTCCTTTACAATAGACCGTTTCTGTTGGTACGGATGGAAACTGGAAAAGTGCAGGAAAGAATTGCAGTATGTAGATTTTCTAAACACTGTTGACGTCAATCCACCACTAATAGGGTCCTTTACTAGCTTGACGTCAAGGTAATCAATCTCGTTTGTTGAGAATTTGAATGTGAATTTTAAGAACTCAGTTGTTGAATTCATAGTTTCAACAAAGCCTGCAGCCTCCAATTCAGAGCCCCTGAACAATATAAAAATATCGTCCAGGAACCTGGTATAATAAATAACAGGTTCCAGCAAGCCAGGGATCTTATTTAGTATATTGGCCTCCCAATAACCCATAACGTAGTTAGCTACCCCAGCCCCACAAGGGGAGCCCATCGCTACACCACGTTTTTGAAGAAAAAAATTCACCATTAAAGGTGAAATAATTGGAAGTCAAAACGATGTCAAGTAGTTCCGTTACTAAGTCTACTTCCAATCTCGAGGCCCCAAAGTCCTGTAGCATAGAACCTATCCACTCTACCGCTTCCTGATGCGGTATAGAAGTGTATAGGTCTACCACATCAATGGTTAAGAAGTTGTTTTCGCCATTGGGTGGTATACCACTAATGTTACCAAGAAAAGTCCAAGAGTCCTTAGAAATACTAGTGATGGCTTTGATGTATTTATCCAGTATGTTTGTAATAAGTTTTGAACAGGGATACGTGATAGACGACCTCCCATCAATCAAGGCCCTCATAGGGGGGTTATTGATGTTCTTATGAATCTTAGGGATTCCAAACATGACAGGAATTTTAGGACAGTTTATGTCAATATAGTTATACAAATCTATATCAATTTTTCCTGCCAGGAATAACTCCCTAAAATAACCCCTTATTCTATGAGTTTGGCCGTTCACCTCACTCTTGGAAGACTTTATATAAGCATTAGTGTTCAACACACTAGCCATCTTCTCATTGTATGTGAGGTTGTCTAATAACACAAACCCCCCGCCTTTATCAGGTTTTATTAAGCGTACAGGTAACCGACAAAACTCATCTAATAACATAAGTTGTTCCTTAGAAATGTTAGATTCACCTTTGTTTTCCCTGTCCTTATAATTACTGGCGAGGTACCTGAAGTCCACTTCACAGATGTTTTCAAAAAGTTGTAATGCTACATGTAGTGGTGGGTTGAACACACTGGCCAGTTTCAAGGCCGGTAGTCCATCAGCACCCCCACCAGTGTTTAGGTTAACCACCTCATTTTGTTGGTTAAACACTAATTTTAAATTCATTTTCCTCACAAAACATTTCAGTTCTATAATTTCTTTAGAAATACTTCCAGATCTACTTGGGACAAATGAGTTACCAAAAGCTAATAATTCAATTAGTTGCTCATCAAGAATGATGTCAGAAAAATTGTATATCTTAAAGTCCCTATTTCTGTTTGTAAGTATAACAGGGCAAGCATGTACAATAGGTGAGGGGGGTGAACTAGGTGTCAAAGACCTATTAATGTCAAGGTCAGTGTCTAATTGATCTAATTCTTCCTCCTGTTCGTATGAGGCCTGCTGTTGCGTTGGCCTAAAAAATTATTGTCATTACTGTCATTACCAGATTTTTTGTTAGAACTTTGGTTTTTGTATTAATAATGGACAAGTGTAGAATTTTGTAACTGCAGGTGCATACATTTTTATCCAGGGTAGCTGGTTATGTGTGTATTTAATACATTTTTATGAATATATATTTTTTGTCATGTATGCTTTTATGTATATGTTCTTATATAAATTTTTATAGTTTCATAGTAGGTATAGAGGTGTTTTCACACCTGTGTTTAATAAGTAAATTTTTAAAACTTGTTTTCCGTCAGGAAATTGGAAGATGTCACTTCCTGAATGCTTTTATATGTATGGAGTGCATTCTTTTAGAATATTATCTCCTCTGAAGAAGCCACAGAACACTGTGGTGAAAACGCTTTGTTGACTGTTACAAATAAATTGTGTTTAGGACAACTTGTTGAGTCGTTCCTGCTGACAAGGACCTCGTTTTGGATTTATCCGGTTGTTTTATATTTTTTCTTTTGGTTTGTGTTTTTTTTGTACGAGGTATCCTGTTTGTCTGGCAGTTTGCAGCTCAACAAATTTATGGCAAGTGAAAAGGAAAACACCAGCATGGATGTGGCCGGCTTACTTGCCGGCTTATCGGATAGATTGGACCAGCTTAATTCCCAGATTGATGACATGCAAGCAGCTATATGCCCGCTTAAAGCGGGGCCTTCTGGCGTCGAAACTGTTACTGGTATCAGCCAAATGAGCCTTGATGATTGGATACCGGCAGGTCAACCCGAACGACAAGGATTACCCGCTAGTACCAATGTGGGTCTAACTAACACTTTGGACGGTGTTTTTTCACTATCCAGTGACGGGCTTGGAGTTGGTGAAACGGCAGGACGACCTGTTAGCTATGCTGTAGCTGTTACAAACGAACGAGTTAACTCACGGACGGATAGAACTGTAATGGCAAACCCTAATGATAGACCAGATGAGAGCACTTCTGGTTTACCGGACTTGGGTGGTTGGCTATTGGACACAGCAAATTTGTCTTTTGGACAGCAAGGTACGCTTTTTAACAATGATGTACCGAACATTAGAAATGTATGTCTAGCGGATAAGTTAAAGTTGTTTGACACCAAACTACTCAATCTAAAAAAACTGCAATTGGAGCCTGCTTATTTTAAGCAATGCCAAGGGGTTACGGAATACCTTTGCACCATCAGGCTTAATTGTGGACCAGGCCTTTTTTATGGATCTGGAAGCACTCTTTCAACAGCAAGGTGCTCAACTTTTGGAACTCATTATTAAGCATTATGCTTTACAAATTGATTTATTAATGGATGAAATCAATAGCTTGGATAATGATATCAAAACAGATTTGAATTTTATTAGATATAGGTTCGACTATGGTCGGATTTTATCTAGTATTGAGACTTTATTATTAAAGTTGAAAGCTAATAAGAGCAAAAAGTTGGTTAGAGATAGGGAAGCCTATTCTAACAAATGTGCATACCCTAAACTGAAGGGGCCCAATATCATTCGACCAAACCCTATGAGTGACAGCCAGTTGTCCGATGCAGTGGACAACAGGAGTGGGTTGAATGATATAAGTGAGGAAAATCATGAGGGTCACACTAGTACAGGACCTAGACGAAGTAATAGAATTAAAGGCTTTGTTAAAAACAATGCAGGGCCTGGTAGTAACCAGTATAACCAAAGTTCTAACAAAAAATCTGGTAATCACAGTAATGACAATAATTTTTTAGGCCAACGCAACAGCAGGCCTTATACGAACAGGAGGAAGAATTAGATCAATCAGACACTGACCTTGGCATTAATAGGTCTTTGACACCTAGTTCACCCCCCTCACCTATTGTACATGCCTGCCCTGTTATACTTATAAACAGAAATAGGGACTTTAAGATATACAATTTTTCTGACATCATTCTTGATGAGCAACTAATTGAATTATTAGCTTTTGGTAACTCATTTGTCCCAAGTAGATCTGGAAGTATTTCTAAAGAAATTATAGAACTGAAATGTTTTGTGAGGAAAATGAATTTAAAATTAGTGTTTAACCAACAAAATGAGGTGGTTAACCTAAACACTGGTGGGGGTGCTGTTAACCAACAAAATGAGGTGGTTAACCTAAACACTGGTGGGGGTGCTGATGGACTACCGGCCTTGAAACTGGCCAGTGTGTTCAACCCACCACTACATGTAGCATTACAACTTTTTGAAAACATCTGTGAAGTGAACTTCAGGTACCTCGCCAGTAATTATAAGGACAGGGAAAACAAAGGTGAATCTAACATTTCTAAGGAACAACTTATGTTATTAGATGAGTTTTGTCGGTTACCTGTACGCTTAATAAAACCTGATAAAGGCGGGGGGTTGGTGTTATTAGACATACCTCACATACAATGAGAAGATGGCTAGTGTGTTGAACACTAATGCTTATATAAAGTCTTCCAAGAGTGAGGTAAACGGCCAAACTCATAGAATAAGGGGTTATTTTAGGGACTTATTCCTGGCAGGAAAAATTGATATAGATTTGTATAACTATATTGACATAAACTGTCCTAAAATTCCTGTCATGTTTGGAATCCCTAAGATTCATAAGAACATCAATAACCCCCCTATGAGGGCCTTGATTGATGGGAGGTCGTCTATCACGTATCCCTGTTCAAAACTTATTACAAACATACTGGATAAATACATCAAAGCCATCACTAGTATTTGTAAGGACTCTTGGACTTTTCTTGGTAACATTAGTGGTATACCACCCAATGGCGAAAACAACTTCTTAACCATTGATGTGGTAGACCTATACACTTCTATACCGCATCAGGAAGCAGTAGAGTGGATAGGTTCTATGCTACAGGACTTTGGGGCCTCGAGATTGTAAGTAGACTTAGTAACGGAACTACTTGACATCGTTTTGACTTCCAATTATTTCACCTTTAATGGTGAATTTTTTGTTCAACAACGTGGTGTAGCGATGGGCTCCCCTTGTGGGGCTGGGGTAGCTAACTACGTTATGGGTTACTGGGAGGCCAATATACTAAATAAGATCCCTGGCTTGCTGGAACCTGTTATTTATTATACCAGGTTCCTGGACGATATTTTTATATTGTTCAGGGGCTCTGAATTGGAGGCTGCAGGCTTTGTTGAAACTATGAATTCAACAACTGAGTTCTTAAAATTCACATTCAAATTCTCAACAAACGAGATTGATTACCTTGACGTCAAGCTAGTAAAGGACCCTATTAGTGGTGGATTGACGTCAACAGTGTTTAGAAAATCTACATACTGCAATTCTTTCCTGCACTTTTCCAGTTTCCATCCGTACCAACAGAAACGGTCTATTGTAAAAGGACAACTGGTGAGGGCAGGAAGAATGTGCAGTACAATGACTGATTTCACTAAAGAATGTGAATTATTGAGGGATATGTTTAATAATCGAGGGTACCCTGACCAGCTGTTATTAGACTTGATTGGGGAAGTCACTAACAAGAGAACTAATGGTTTGTATAAACCTGTATTACCCCAACAAGATCTTACACAACCTGATTCTATTACTAATGCAGTACCGATTGAGGTCAATTTGAACAATGGTGAGATGGTTAAACTTACAACTTCAAGTGTAGAATGTGACTTCTCTTTGAGTTTTATTACTACTTTTAGTAAAAACTCTAAGGAGATTCTGGCCATAATACGAAAAAACTGGCATTTCATTTCTTCGAATGCCCTTTTGGCTGATAAATTAGGTAGTAAACCTAGGTTCATCTTTAAGAGATCAAACAACCTTAAGGAATTGTTACAAAGGGACGTGCCTCAAAACACATTCCATAAAAAGAGAGGCATGTTTAAATGCGGTTTTTGCAAGTTTTGTAATAGGGTCAGAATAGGTGAAACATTTGTGGTCAGGGACAAAAAGTATCATATCCGTTTCACTCTAAATTGCGAGAGTAAATCTATCATATATATAGCCATGTGTGATTGTTGCCAAGCGTTCTACATCGGAAAAACGGACCGTAGGGTCCGGGACCGAATGTATGAACATATGTATGCCATCAGGAATGATAAGAGTGATAATGCATTGGCAAAACACATAGGTTTGAACCCGGGTCATAGTTTCCAGTTTATGGCCATTGACCAGGTACCATTGAAGATTAGGGATGGCCCTTTTTCGTTAATCCTGGAGAACCGAGAACTAGAATGGCAGTTACGCCTGGATGCGTTTTGGTACCCTGGTTTGAATAATAACTGCAATATCGCCCCCGTATTAAAACTAAGAAGCTATCTTAGATAGACTACCGGGGCAATATAGGTTCTCGGTTATTGGAGGCCACTATGTTGGCAATAGGCTTATAAACAATGGTGTAGCTGATAACTCCACTTGTATGTGTAGAGTTATGCCATAGGATTAGAGATATAATATTTACTTTCGTCTGTAGAAAATGAGTATTGTCGGACTTTTGGAGCCTAAATAGGTTCGAGTTACAATGGTCCCAAGTTTAGACAATATATTTCTTACACTTTTTGTATTAATAATGGACAAGTGTAGAATTTTGTAACTGCAGGTGCATACATTTTTATCCAGGGTAGCTGGTTATGTGTGTATTTAATACATTTTTATGAATATATATTTTTTGTCATGTATGCTTTTATGTATATGTTCTTATATAAATTTTTATAGTTTCATAGTAGGTATAGAGGTGTTTTCACACCTGTGTTTAATAAGTAAATTTTTAAAACTTGTTTTCCGTCAGGAAATTGGAAGATGTCACTTCCTGAATGCTTTTATATGTATGGAGTGCATTCTTTTAGAATATTATCTCCTCTGAAGAAGCCACAGAACACTGTGGTGAAAACGCTTTGTTGACTGTTACAAATAAATTGCGTTTAGGACAACTTGTTGAGTCGTTCCTGCTGACAAGGACCTCGTTAAGAATAAGAAATCGCAAACTGAATATTTTGAGCTGCTACCCTTCTACCTTCCTGTAATCAACCTTTACTTTTCTCTGTAGCTTCATTCACTATTAATCCACAAGTCGCACTACACATGGGACATCTTTGCCTAAGAAACCATCCCAATTTTTTTGTTTACTTCCCAAGTAACCATTACCTAAAACCTGTAACTCTGACTTCTGATACACTTACCTCAGTATACTTTCCTTTCTGAAAATCCATAAGACCTCAATCCTACACAAGACTGACATTATCATGATCTTTTTTTTAATATCACAATTAGTCTAGCATCATCTTTCTCTAATTATTTTGCCAAGGATTTTTAAATAAGAATAGCATTTACCATTTAATCCATAAGCACTGTCACTTCCCATCCTATAAAGCCATTAGGTATTCTGTCCTGCACAACTTTACTGACAGTTTATCATCTGTGTTACGTAAAGCCACATGAAGTCAGTTTTATGACTACTATTTCATCCCTTTCCTCCATATAAACTAACTTGTATGTTAAATAAACCAAAACTATGGCTTTCTTGTCATTCCATGTAGCTATGATATTGTAGAGGCATATTTGCAAAAGTATATGGAGACTAAAAGAAACAGTTTCAAAAGTTCCAAAATTTGATGAAGTATGAAAAAAAGGATCATTTGATGTCAAGTTAACTAATTCTGACATCCCCTTACCTGTCGGACCAAATGCAGTACATTTACATTGATAAGGAAATGTAGTTAATATGATCCAATATAGAGGCATTCCACATGATAGGCATTGAAGAAGTCCTTTACTGAATAACTCTGATTATAAAGTTAAATGGCAAACACACCCAAGTAGAAGTAGCCCTCCTGTAAATATTCAGTTACTGCATTATTCTTGCTTGTACTACATATGTTCAGACAGGGAAAGAAAACTGCTAAAACTATAAGTAGTGTGCTGAATAAATAATGAACTCCAAGACTGCAGAACTGGCAGAAATCACAGGCAAAGAAACAAAAAGGGGTGTAGTCTTTACATAATGGTATATAAATGATATACATACCGAGTGTAAATGAGAAAAATAAAGAATGCACTTTAGAAGGCATTTTGTTGTCTCTAAGCAATAATAATGGACTTTTATGCTGACTTGATGAATTCTTGTCAAGCATTTGATGAAATGCCTCAGGAAACAAAAAAGGAACCCGTCTCGGAAAGGGTAGTTACATGCTGCTCAAACTAATCTGTAACCACATAATTCAGTATTATGGTTATCATTATGAAAGGATCACTGAGCTATTTGGTTAACAGTGCCTGTGCCATGCTTTGTTTAATAGAAAACTACAATGCAAGTGGTTTAATTGCTGACAATTGAGCAGCTTGGCAGAATATTGTGAACCAAGTCCCACCTAAGCAATCTCCTTTTAGTTTTAATGGGTATTTTATTAACCTATTTATTTAAGAACCAGTGACTGGGAAAGGCAGACCAAGCATTTTTTTTTCATTTCTAGCTATGATTCTAACATAGGCATTGAGAAAAGATATCACATTTAGAATCTGTATTGGAAATAAATATGAAATCATCTTAGTGAAAATATTCATCACCTTGATTTTGTGGTTCGTTAAGGAGTGCAAATCAAACACTTTGCAACTGTTTCATCAGCATAGCTTGTTTTATTTGGACATTACTTTAAGGTCTCAGAATATAACAGAAAATTCAAATTTATGAGAATTACAATGAGAAAGGCAATGATGAAGACATATATTGAAATGTCAAAAGCAGCTGTGAGATGCTATATGTTCTGAACTACTTTTTCTCTATATTTTCTGATATGGCGTTATTACACTATATCACCTTAATTTTATGACAGATTTACTCTATTCCCTGTAAAATGTGAAACTACACCAGTCTTACCTTCTAACAAATGAAAGTTGTAGAAGTTGTTCAGAATTAAGTACCTAACTAAGTCTTGGAAAGGAGCAGACCCCTGACTTGTCTGTTTAATGAAGGTCTTTCTTAAATGTTATATTTTGATAATTTTTTTTTATTTATTAATATGAGCATTTGTTTCATTCAGCTAATCTACAGACCCCCATGGTGAGTACCTTATCCTTTTGAATATCTTATATACTCTGTGGTTCTTGTCGGAGTGCTTAAAGCACATGGGAGAGCTGAAAAAGTGAGCAAGCTCATTTTCTGTTTATACAAAGCATGCATTAAGTTGTCATGTTGCTGCATGCTGCTAGACGAACATGTTGTTTTAAAGTGTTATAAATGGAAGTCGAGTTGGCTTTCACTAAATTAAGGACGCAAGACTGACAAAAATGCAGCACTGTTTATAACCTCTTTAAGGCCATTTCTTTAGATGGTATGAATTGAAGCATGAAAACACATAGCAGAATTAAGTCAGGCAGGGTATTAACAACAAATCCTTCTTTTATATTTTTATGGGGTTTCTATGGCCTCTCCCCACAAAAGACAAATGGTGGGAGATTGAAATCATGCATTATTTATAAGGATTTTATAAGGCTGTGAATACCTTGGAAAATGCAGTTTACTCTTCCAATGAAACGTGACCTTTAAAATTTGCCCATGTGCAGAGCAAGAGCTTGACTTTGCAAGGCCCCCCACCATTGTTTTCAGTGGGAATGCAGAACAGAAGTTTACTCATAGTTAAATGCCAGCATTATAAAGTTTTCTAGGGGCCAAAATAAACCAGTATGTTCTTGTCCTTAAATGACATCAGCTTGACCCTTGTGTAGGATAATTGAATAAAAAAAAGACTGAGGGGAAATACGCACATAGTGCACTTCTGGGAATTCATCCTTGATATGTGGAAATCTCACTGCAGTTGTGGTTTGGAAAGAAACACCTTTTGCCCATCCTGCTCCCATAACCAGGAACATTATACATTCAAGATTCTCTCACAGTAAAAACTACAAAAAGACAACTCAACCTTTTTATTCCTGCTTACATCAGCAAATGCTTTTGTTTTTCTTCATCCTGTTTCTCTGTGATGAGTCATATATTTCTCATGCAGCTCTCAAGTGTGTGATCGTGGGGACTTGTATCCTGTGGTGATGCCTCTGATTTCAAAGAAGCAATGGCAACATAAAACAGATGATGAATCATTGAGGCCATGTATTCTTCAGTGCCAGTAAGACCAGGCTGATGTTACTTTTGCACGTAGTTGACATGCTCTCTTTGGTCTTTATACAGTAGGCAGTGATAAAGCTTCAGTTACACAATCTATTCTCATCTTCAGTTCAAGTCCCAAACACTGCCAAGGATACTTTAATTACATGATGAAAAAGTTTAATTTACCACATATGTTTTAACTCTGTCAGACTTGTGTTCAGTAATCTATACCAGTTTATGGCAGCTGAGAAGTCAAAGCTTTCACTAGGGTGCTTGTGTTTACAAGTATCTGCCTGTAAATCCTTGCTTCAGTTAAAACTTGACATATTCTACAAATTGGAAAGTGTAACCGAGTATATTTCATGTATGTACTATGAAAGCCTCTATTCTACAGTCACCACGGCAAATGGAGACTGATGAAACAATACCCAAAATTCATATATTTGGCACCATTTGTGTATGAAATGCAACTATTTGTTTCATAATGATGATAGTTACTGCAGAAAGACCCTTGTTAAAATGTCATGTTCTAAAAACAAATCCAGGCTGTGATGGATTTACATGTTTAGTGAAAAAAATGTATTTATACTCAGTCATTTTTTTAATAACAGACTGTAAGTAAAGAACTTATCCTGTAAGTTAAGTATGCCACTGCATCAGTTGCCATAATGATGGGCCTGCTAGGCTTCAAAGAGCTTCTCTGAATCTGTACTTGCCCATTTGTATCTCTAATAACCACTCTTATATCTGTGGCATCACAGGTTTAAAATGAGCCATGACACAAACAACTTAACACAAGCCATTCTTCAATGTCGCAACAGGTGTCATAGAATTGTATTTATTTAGTGCAAAATCCCAGTTCAAGCTGCATCATGATATTTTTAGTACTATGGCTCTGATTGTTCTTGCTGAACTAAGTCATTATTCTACCTTAAGCACATGCATATTCTCTTCCTGTGGCCTATCCCAATATGATTTCCTGTTACCTTGATTATCATAGCTGCTCCCTAAGCTTTTCCTGTCCAGTCTTTTTAAGCCTGTGGGTACATTCAGGCCAATAGATTTAAACTCCACTAGCTGTTTGGCATGCATGTTTTGGCCGTTTTATTTTTCACCTTGTCACTACAGCATAAGTTGATAGTTTGACAATACTTCAGAAACACAGAGCTTAAGTTTGAACATAAAATACATATGCATAAGGATACGTGCAAAATATCCTAAATAATGTCCAAACCAGTGGGTAAAAAAGGTGACACAGTTAAACCATTCAGTAAAAACTGCAAGAAAGACCCAGCCAAACAGTGGGGGTTTGGCTTTACTAGCACAAATATACCCATAAAGGCTTAACAAATAAAAGGTTCTGGCATTCAGAAGCCATGTAGCTAAAACATTATGTCCTTAAGGTCCTTAAGATGTTATTTGCATATATCTCATGGGCTCCCACTGCAGGAGGTTTAATGTATTACACAGTGAAGTCCTAGACTGGAGTGGATTTTCTTGCAGTTTTTACTGCCTGAGAATATCAGGAAATAGTCCAGTACTGATGGTCCTACTGTTGATAGTCCATACAAAAGCATGCAGCAGGAACAAAACCTGCTTCTGGATATATCCCATTCAAAAGGTAGCATATTACTGTAGTGTAGGTCAGTTCACAGGAAAAATGTATGAGAGTTTCATATTATTATATCATTCACTCAAATGGAGCTCAGGACATTTGCACTGCATCTTCCAATGGCCGGAGCCAAAGCCTTTTGACAAAATCAAATGATGTCCTCACATTTCAGGCAAATGTTCATATCTCTGAAATAATAGTAGTTATGAAAGAAGTATGAATGGCAAAATCTTCAGTAGAAATGATTTTTATATAAGTAATATTGTTTATGCCCTAGGTCTTAAACAGTCTCCGGGATTCATGAAGCTCGCACAAGGACGGTTTTAACATTGCACCAAGCGTCTTCCTTACAGATGGTGCAGAAGCACCACATGAATATTTATGAGGGCATGCTGCCGCACCATTGACGTGCACAGGAAATGTATGCAAGTGCAGGGGGCATGTTTAAGTGCTCTATGGAGGCGTAAACATGCACCCACAGTTGCACAACCTACTATGCTTACTATTAGAGCCCACCTCTAATAGTAAGCAATTAAGACGGTGTCCGTGGATATTGAAATGTATGCTAAGCATACAAGAATGTACACGAACACTGAAAATAACTCAAAGTAGTAAACACACAAGCATGTAGTGGAATGTTGAGCCCCGTCCCTTGAACTATCACAATTAGATTCCCCATGTCCCTATTTTACATTTGTATTGCTTCATTATCGAAAGTGTAAGCGAAGCGCAGTGTGTTTGCACATCAACACCCCATGCTTAGCATAGCTTACACATCAAAATCATCCAAATAGAAAAGAACATGCGGAATCAACTTTAATGTCAATAGTGTAGTGGTTACAGCATTCGCCTAATGAACAGGCATGCATGATTCGAGTCCCACTGTAGCACATATCATTTTCCATGTGGAATGTGTATATGAACATACTTATACATCCTCGTGCTGTATAACCTACATAATAACATGTAAATGTGAACTGGAGTACTGCATGCAATGTTTAACTAATGTCATTCAATCAAAGTGGTAGTGTCATAATGAATAAGGCACCAGTAAGCAGGTGTAAGCACAAATAAGCAGTAGTAAGCATATATAAGTACTGGTAAGCAAGTCTAAGTGCATTTGCGTGGGTGTAAGCAGTGCCCAGACACATTAAGCATAGTAGAAGCTAACCAAATTTAACAAACTGTAATTGGAAGTTAGCACAGCCTACCATCGCGCAAACATGCACACACCCACTCACAACTGCTTAAAAATGCTTTAATCACTCTGTATTCAATGGCCCTTTTTCTGGCAGCAACAAAATAAATGGCCTCTGCAAAGGTAAACCCAGGACCCTGCACACTCCAGCCAATGTGATTTACCACTTAGCCATGGCAGATATACATAAATCTGATATTATCACAAACATATCATCCAGCACAGTCAACAGTCATGCAACAGCATAGGAAATGTATATAATTATGTAGCTGTATGTGCATGTGTATGTACAGATATATATATATATATATATATATATATATATATATATATATATATATATATATATATATATATATCTATGAAGAATGAACGTTGTGACAATAAAGCATACAAAAATAATGAGAAGGGAATCAACAGCAACCCCAGTATTATTTAGTGTTATCAGTTTATGTCATATCAAGCTGGGCAGGGGTGAGAAAATCACTGCTACCCACACCACAGGCAGGACACTACCAATGGGAGCAACATTGTCAAGCTACTAAGTCTACTTTACAATCACAGGGTAGTCCCTGGTGAGACTACCCAAAAATTGCTAGGCATAGTGGACTTCCGACCATTACACAAGCAAGGGCATTTATGTTCAAGGACCAAATGGTGTGAGAGTCTGATGATTCATGGGTTGGGACAACATACGTGTAGGGTCCCTAATGCTGGGGAGAGGGCAATGTGTGGAGGTGTGTCATGGCTGTGATAGCAACTGGAGAATGGATGCTTTGTGTGTGTGTCGAACTCGGGTGGGGTGGAGGAACCATGGGTATGAAATTATGGATCCAGGCATGTCAGGGTTGGATGGCCTGGTTCTAACTGGGCCACCCCATGGAGGTCAGCGAGTTCGTTATAAGTATATATGCATACACACATGCATACATCTATATATAGAAGTACATTCCCTGTAACACATTCATTCCATTTGCAGACATAAATAACATGAAAGTGCCCCTACAAACCTCGACAGTAGATAGAATAATAGGTGGTGCATAAGAGGGAAGGGACGAATTTGTAAAAATGCAGAAGTGTGTACATTGTCCGAAGTCAGTGCTGTTCTCAAAAAATCAAATGTGAGGACTTTCTCACACATGGAATCATTCCTGTGATCTGCCTGCTATGGCAATGCCAACACTAAACTGGTCCTATTTGTAATATAATTTCGCTGAACACATACATTATTAGCTCTCATGAGTAATGCGTGCATTACCACATAGTCATAGTTATTAATTTATTGTAGTGTCATGTTAATGGGAGTAATGATGTAATGAAGTATAGCGTCTAATCTTGAAATAAAGACATGTGTGTCCCAGGTGGGATAACCCAAAAATTGTAAATAGTATCCTATTGGTCACTCATTTCACCAATATGTGTGGACTAAACTTTTGGGATGTCTGAGGATACGTAGATTGAGTCAACCCATAGGATGGGTCTACAGGAGTAGGGAGTGGCCAATGTGTAGTGGTGTGGATGCACAGTGTATCCAACTGGAGAATGGATGACTGCTGTGTCAGTGAAGTGTTGGGGTGGGTGTTTGGGTAACTAGGATCCATGGGTATATGGGTAATATATGCAAATGAAGCAGCACAGCAATAGTGAAGTGGTTAGAGCATCCACCTAAAGAACAGACATTCCAGTATCGCATCCCACAGCAGCACATACCATTTTCCATTGGTAATCTGTATATGAACATATTTCGACATCTGTCTGCTGTATAATCTGCATAATAACAATTAAAAGTGAAAAAAAACAAAGAAATCCAAATGGATAAACCACCACTCAACACTTAAAATAAGAAAAAATAATAAAACCACACTAAGGACTAAATGTAGGTCTTCACTATTTTAATAAAACACAGAACCAAATAACTAAGCGTTTTCACCGTATATATATATATATATATATATATATATATATATATATATACATATATATATATATATATATATATATATATATATATATATATATATATATATATATATATATATATATATATAGGGTCTATATTAGAAAACCGAATATTTGAAATGTCGGGTGTTCTAATATCGAAGTAACAGGAAACCAAATTCTTTCCTAGGGAAAGAATTTGGTCGTCCGTTTCTGTTGCTTCGGTATTTTCAGCACTCTGGTGGAAAGTTACAGGTCATGTTCAGGTGGGTGTGCGATGGTGTGGATGTGTGGTTTAGGGCGGGTTAGGTGAGTTAGGGTTAGGGCATGGGTCAGGTAAGTGTGCGATTGTGTGGACGTGTGTTTTAGGGCGGGTTAGGTGAGTTAGGGATAGGGCATGGGTGAGGTGACTGTGTGATAGTGACAGACCTTAGGGTTAGGGTTTGGGTTAAGGTAAGTGGATAGTTAGTGGTGTTTGTATAGTTTAATGTAGGGTTAGGTGTTAGAGTTTAGGTGTATGTGTGTGGATTGCTGTTTGTTTGGTGTGCTTGTGTTGTGTGTATGTGTTTTGGAACAGCAAATTTTTTCCCTAGGAAAAAATTTGCTGTTCAATGTTGATGGTTTTTTTCGATTGCTAGGGTTCGATATTAGAACACTCGACATTTTGAATGTTCGGTGTTCTAATATAGACCAATATATATATATATATATATATATATATATATATATATATATATATATATATATATATATGTGTGTGTGTGTGTGTGTGTGTGTGTGTGTGTGTAGATATACACAGATATACAGCTATGATAGGTGACAGCACACAAGAATGACATATGTACACAGGCTATGCCAATGGAAGTGAGAAGCCCAAGCAAGAAACATGAAACATGTAGCAGGAATCCCCCCCCCCCTCCAGCCAGACAGAGGAAACATACACACAAACCCAGAAACAATGCAAATAGTCCACTGCTCCCCAGACCACAGGCAGGGTACAACTGGGGGGGGGGGGCAGAGTGCACCCGTGAAATCTAATCTTGGAACAGACAGGAGCGTCCCTTGCAGAACACCCCAAAAATTGACATATAACCAAAGGAAGCCTATACGACAATCATTCTGGCTGGGTTGTGTACGTACCCAGAATACATGAGTGAGAAAGCTTGATGACCTATGGATAGAGACAACATACGACATAGGTCCTCGTAAAGTGGAGAGTGGACAGCATGTAGTGGTGTGTTCAGATCCGAACTGCACGCAGAGTAAGGATGGGTGAAGTAGAGGAGGTGTGGGTGGGGGAAATATGGGTAGCTAGTGAGCCTATACAGACAGCCACAGGGATGTGAGCCAAAGTGTTTACTGGGCAGAGGCATCGCCCAATGAGCAGCCACTCTCGCTACGAGTTCCACTGCAGCAAAGTCTAATCTACATGGCAGAAAACGGAATAACCAGATGTAGATGTAGATATGTAGAGGAATGTGTGTGCATATCTACCCATAGCGACATGGAGATATACCTCTCCCTCTCCATAGTACGAATGTATACATACAGAGACAGAATGCATATACATACTCACATATAGATATATACATATGCAGACACCCATACATCCATATGTTGTTAGATATACATAGACAGCAATATATAAATATATACATGTATGCATTCATATACAGATATATCTGTATATAGTAATGTAGATATATATATATATATATATATAGATATATATATATATATATATATATATATATATATATATATATATGTGTGCGTGTGTGTGTGTGTGTGTGTGTGTGTGTGTGTGTGTGTGTGTGTGCGTGTGTAAATATACACATGTAAATGGCTAGGATATGATTCAGCAGTTACAAATTACATATGTTCACAGGCCATGCAAATGGGGGTGAGGGGTCCAATCAACAAACGTGTAACACGTAGCATCAACCACCCCCACTTAGACAGGTGAAACATACAAACACACTCTACAAGTAAACACACCACTGCTTCCCAGACCACAGGCAGGATACTACCAGTGGGAGAGATCTGCCAGGTCTAATCTTGAAACAAAGACATCAATGTCCCTTGTGGGACACACCAAAAATTACTGATCATCGGAGTCAGTCCTTGTAATGATTCATCAAACCAGGCTGTAGACGTACATGGACCAGTAGGTTGTGCAAGCCTGATAACCCATGGGTCGGCACAATGTATGATATGGGTCCTGTCACGTGGAGAGTGGGCATTGTGTAGTGGTGTGGTTAGACCCCAACCACACCCACAGTAATGATGAGTGCTGTTGAGGAGGGGCAGGTGGGGGAACTATGGGTATGCAATTATGGGCCTAGGCGTGCAGGTGTTGGCTGGCGCAGTTGAATTAGGACCGCCCCGGGGATGTAAGTAATATTCTGAAATGGGCAGAGCTTATGCCCATACCTCTCAACCCCTAAGAGCAAAACCACTGGACAGAACATAAACCGTTGGGGGAAAAAAATAGGGACAAAAACACATATTCCACTTACAACCTTAAAAAGCTGATAGAATAATAGGTATGCATTAGCATGACTCATCTGAAGGATGTGGGGTCCTAAACCCAATTACATGTCTGTATTTAATGGTGTCAGTTCCCAGGTATTTGCCAGACAGGTGCAGATTGTAAGAGGAACACACCAATAGTATGAAGCAAATGCTGGACATGCGGACTCTGTACAGTTGACCGGCATGCTTACTCCTAATGGACAGCCATTCCCGATATGGGTCCCACCACAGCACAGTTCAGTTTAAATGGCTAAGTACGGTACGACCATATGTGTCATTGCATAACCCACTACACAACATCTACAAACACATGGTCGCAACACGCCACTGTAGGCATGTAAGCCGATGTAATAGGCATCACAAGGTATTATTGTAGTCCTCACCCCTACCTAGGGAGGTAAGTGTCACATGCAAACACCAAATGCAGTGCATTTGCAAGTGCGGGAGCAAGTGGGTATAACCCTGTTTGGCCGCCAGTATGCGAGTATCACACTGGTGAAGTAATGCATAGGCTAACTGAGTGTAAGAAACTGTAACCTAGGTTAGCTTTGCTTAGCTCTGTGCAAACACGTGCACACCCACTCACAACTGCTTTAAAGTGCCTTAATCACTCTGTACCCAACAGCTCATATTCTGGCCAGCAACAAAATGAACAGCCTCTGCAAGGCTAGAACTCAGGACCATGTACATCACAGTCATTAACCACTATGCCATGATAGTAATACATATAATGGAGGTATCAGCAAGCTAATCCTCACCACAGGGAAACCAAATCAAACATGTGAACTGAATATATGTACAGTGTAATGTTATATAACCTGCCAAAGACCATATATATATATGTGTGTGAATTGGAGTACTGCAGTAAACAGAGTTGAGGTGTCACTGTAATAAAGTTATGAAGTCCCCAAGACCCCATACAGTGTATGTACACATGAATGACTGATACCAGACAAATATATAACCTGTAATGCATAAGACATAGCTTAGCCTTTTCAAAACTGGCCAATTACGTAAAAGTGCGGGGATCCAGTCCTACTTAAACCGAAGAGGTGGGAACACGGCTCATAACTGGTTGTAACATCCCCCTGCAGGCAGAATGGCTGGAGTGGGAGAAGGCACTCGCTTTAGAGCACAGCGCTGGGGCATCCAGGAGTCCAAATTCATGGTATGGCTCCTGGTAAAGCACCATGGCAGGTGACTACTGCAGGGCCAGTACCAGGGCTCGCAGTACAAAATGAAGGCCTGGGACAGTCTTGCCCATGACCTCACTAGTGCCACAGGTATCGCCCAGACTGGTGAGCAGGTCAGGCACCACCATGCAGGCCTGAACCGGCAGAGGAGGGATGTCCTGGAACAGTGGATCCAGGAAACAAGGCAGATGCAGAATGCTCCAGAACTAAGTAAGTACTCCTTCCACTACGTAGTTAATAATTGCCTAGTTTGTGTATACTATGGATAGGTATGGCTAAATATCACTGTACTTCTCTGACAGCTGCAGATAAGCGTGCTGTGAATCAGCAAGCCTATGATGCCAGGCTGCAAAGGATGTGTTGCTAGGCAGGTTAGTAAATAGCCTGCATGTACTGTCATAACAAATAAATGTAAGAGCCTCAGAAAGTGTTGTACTAGTATACAGATTTGTGTAATATGCTGCAAATAAAAGTGTAACCCCTGCATTGCTTCTGTTTACTCAGCAGTCATATGTCATTGTACTGTTGCAGTTATTAAATACTACTGTTGTAGTAAGCAGTATTACCCACACTGTGGTATGCAGATAAAATGTGTATGAAGTGCTGTATAACAATGTTGGAAGTGCAAGCAGGTCAGTCATATTAGACTAAATACATTGCAAAGCCTCACAACAATTGCCTGATAGCATAGTGTACAGTTATCTTAACTGTAATGCTTTTGTCACACACGGCAGGGCTTTGGATCCCGGGAGTGCCAGTGAGTTGTATGCATAATCACTCCACACAACTGCACACAGTTTGTTAGAATGTTCAGAGAGAAAGTTGTATGCATATATAAACTTAACAACTGTACAGATTATGCTAGAATGCTCATATAGAAAGTGGTATGCATATTCATACCCCTCAACTGTTCCAATCTGCCCAGTATGTCTTTATAAATGGCCCACATCACCTGCCTTTTGCCCTGTTCCCCTGACAAATTAGTGTGATGATCCTAGAAATGTAGGCAGCTGTAAATGACATATAACTGATAGTCAGACTTGTACATAGTCAGCGAATGTACATGCAAACATACCTGTCATCCCAGCATCTCACCCAAAGTGTATGACAGCAGTCAGCAGTCTCCAAACATGTTGCATTACACCTTCATCTTGTCAAGCCTGTATGCAAGACACAGGTCCTGTACATACTAATCTACAAACATACCATTGTACAATATAACACCATTGGGTAGTGTAATAATACATATAAGGAACACAACACTGCAGTGACTACAAATGTTGTGTAAACTACATGGTGTTATTAGTTGTTAATTTAACTCTCTCTCTTTCTCACCCCTACCATATGTGCAAAAATAACCAATTTACACAACTCATTTGGTATGTCTACACTCCTAACCTTTTCTGGGACATATGTCCTATTGGTTTATAAATATTCACATCTGTTTCTGTGCATGTGCCATGTTAAAATACCCCCATATCGGTGTCCTGTTGCCATCAATAAAACCTGCATGTTGTTGTAATGGCCACTGTTTAGCCATATATGCATGTGTTCTTCCTGTTTTGCAACTATTTTATATCTGGTGCTCTGGATAATGAGAATATCTATGAATGCTATTATAACTAATCGTGAATGCTGTTGACTATTACTAACCCATATCTGTCTTAAACATGCTACAACCTAGCTCATATGGGAAGGCCGGTCCCAGCAGACCCACCTACCCCACCACAACTGGCCATGGCACCAGGCACCAGCACATCTGGGGCCCAGCCTTGAACCTCCTCGTCCATTGGCCCTGCACCACCTTTGGTTGAAACCACCACAGGGGATGGGGCTTGGCACCCCCGGGAGCGTGAGTGGACAGAAACCTGTCACCAGTGATATGGTCCTGGCCATGGTGCGTAGGAGCTCGACAGGGAGATTTGAGACCACCTATGCCAGCTTGAGGGCTGAGTGGCACAACTAGAGGGTAAGTCTGCCCCTCCTACACAGCCCCCAGCCCAGCACAGCCACCTTCTGGGCTGTAAAGGGGAAGTGGTGACTGCCCATGAGTGGGGACCTCAGTCCCACTGTATCCATTTATGGGATCATGGGCTTGTGACTTCCAAACACCCCTCCTTGTCCAAGGTGTTCCCCCCTACATGTGTCATATACCACCCCTGTATGCATCTTGTTTGTCTTGTCTGTCATCCTATCCAACCTATCCTCCCTGATCATACCTACTTTCCTTCACCAACATCCCACTCTCTCCTAAAAGTAAAAGAAAATAAGGGCAATCTGTTCCCGCCAAAAAAAGCATGCCCCATACATAGCTGTCCATTTTGCACACATGTCCACTGGATGCATGTAAACATTTCTAATTGGCATCACAACATACTATTGTTGTCCTCAACCCTCTGTCAGGGTTGTGAGTGTCCAAATGTACCGCCAAATTTATTGCATATGCACAGCTGTTGCTGTAGAAGAAATGGACAGCTATGGACCTTCCCTACACCCTTCATTCACATCCCTAGCTACCTTGCCTACTGTTTTCCCTCTTTGTGCCCCTTTTTCATCACTTTCCTATCACCCCTTTTTTTTCTTTTAAAGAAATTAGCACAGGGTAAGCAGGAGTAAGCACTTTTAAGCAGCAGTGAGCAGGTTACAGCCTGTTTGTGTGGGGGTAAGCACTGCCTACACAGGTAAAGAAATCAAGAAGGTAACTGAGTGTAGGGAACTGTAACCAAAAGTAACCACTGCTTACTGTCGTGCAAACCCACGCGCACCCGCTCACAACTGCTTAAAAGTGCCTTAATCACTCCATATCCAATGGCCCTTGTTCTGCCCAGCAACAAAAAAATGTCCTTTGCAAGGGTCAAAACCAGGACCCTATACACCACAGCCAATGTGATTTACCACTAAGCCATGGCAGACATACAGACATCAGCTGTTATCACAAACATAGCATCCAGCACAGTATTCAACAGTATAGGAAATGTATTCCATTATGTAGATGTATGTGTGCGTGTTTATGTCCAGATATATATATATATATATATATATATATATATATATATATATATATATATATATTATACATACATAGATATAGATATATACAGATATATCAAGAACATACCATGTGACAAAAAAGCAGTACAAAAGAATGAAAAGAGAAACACCAGCAACTCCTGTATTATGTAGTGATGTTGTCCTATGTAATATCAAGACTCCCTCAGACAGACGTGTCGTTAATACACACAAACATTAAATGCATTACTTTAAGCATTTAATTTACAGTAACAAAACAGGTCCTGTCCAATCATTATATAAGAACAATATTCTTGCAAAGTGATGTGTGCAACATCATCATCATTAAAAAGTTAAATGGGATAACCATAGAGGGACCGGTAGTGTCGTGTGTACAATGGGGTCTTCTGCATCACGTGTGCCTGGGACCTTTAGGAGTCATGTGCATACCAGGATCGTGTGCCTGAGAGAGGGGTGAGGACAACAGTAGTATGTTGTGATGCAAGTTACAAAGGTTACATGTGTCCAGTGGACACATGTGTGAAATGGACAGCTATGTATGGAGCGAAAGTTGTTCTGGGAACAGATTGGCCTTTTGTTTCTGTTTTCATAAGGTGAGAGTGGGATGTTGGTGAAGGAGAGTAGGTATGCTTGTGGAGGATAGGTTGGGTAGGATGACAGACAAGACAGCATACAGGGGCAGTATATGACACATGTGGGGGATACACCTTGGACAGGGGGGGTTGTTTGGCAATCACAAGCCCATGAGCCCCCAAATGGAAACAGTGGGATGGAGGTCCCCACCCATGGGCAGCCACCATTGCACTGTCACAGCTGCAAAGGTGACTGTGCTGTGGGGCTGTCTAGGAGGGGTAGGCTCACCCTCTATATGTGACACTCTGCCCTCAAGCTGGAGTAGCTGGCCTCGAAACCCCTTATTGAGCCCCCTACGTACCATGGTCTGGACTGTACGACGGCTGACAAGTTCCTGTCTGGACCTGCTCCTGGGGGGGGGCAGGCCCCATCCTCAGTGGCAGTTCCAACAGAAGGTGGTGCAGAGCCAACAGAGGTGGAGGTCCAGGGCTGGGCCCCAGACGTGGTGGTGTCCAGGGCCATGACCAACTGAAGTGGGACAGGTGGTTCCACCAGGACATCCACTCTCATACAGCCTATGGTGTTGCATTTTTAATACAGATAAGGCTTAGTAATAATCAACAGCATTCAGGATTACTTATAACAGCATGCATATATATTACCATCAACCCAAAACAACAGATGTCATAAATTTGCAGAGGGAGCACAACACATGCATATATACTACATGACATCTGTCCAAAGTGTAGATGACGTTTGACTACAGCTATGAACAGTATCCCACTACTGGCATGTCACTGTGATAACCTCAGACAGTGACTGTCATACCACTGTTTCATGTGACATATGTCCAATCAGGGATGCGATAGCAGTAACTCTCATCACTGTCACCATGTACTGACTGCAGTCCTTACACTATGCTTCTGCAATTCACAGATGTATGTTCTGTGAGTAACACAAGAAACAAATGGATCCACACACTGACCAGTCCACAGATGGCCCTACAGATGGGGGTTTCCTCACAAGCAGAGCACTGTCTTGTCAGTTATTAAAACATGCAGATTAGCCATTACCACACACAACTTGTTTAATTGGCAGTAGTCTGCATGAAGCATAGCTAGACTTACATGCTGTAGTCATGTCTGGTGTATCACCCTCCCATCTTTCGGCTATTTACCACTGTGTATGTCATTTGAGGAAGATCCAGATTTCATCTGTGATGCTGTTTACCAATCACCAGATCCAGGTTCCACTCATAGCGACTGTCGTGGGCAAACACCAACATGATGTTCCTAGATATTGTACTGTGTTTCCATGCAATTGGCTATGGGAATGTCACCACAGCTGTTCCACATGCAATCAGCTAGAGGAGGACTGCAATAGATACAGAGGCCATCACCTGATCATGACCATCATTTACAAAACACAAGCTGCTGCTGAGCAGGTGTACATCTCCACATCCACCAGGGAGTATGTGTGAGGGACAGACAGAGGCAAAGTACATCAGAGAAGGGCTGGGAAACTAAAACCTAAGCATTGTCTGTCACACACCTACCAGTATATCAGAGAAAGGCTGGGAGACTAAAACCTAAGCATCGCCTGTCACACACCTACCAGTACAGGGGGTTCAAACCCCTGACTGACTAGCCATTACTATTACAAGTGCATGCAGTTACTCCATGAGCCACATAGCTGACATGTTGGTGTGCTGTAAGAACATATATGTGTGCTGGTGAGCGACATCTGCAACAGAGATATAGTTGACATACATTAGGTGTAGCACACATGGCTGTCCACATGAACAGATGTCATTGTCAAAACAACCACACTCTCAAAGGGACTCAGACACATTGGCACACTTTGGCAGGCTCACAAATGCACTTCCTAACTACTTAGTTTGCCCTTGCCACACTACAGTAATGCACATGTATTACATGCACCACAGGGGTTATCCTGAGGTTCTATGGGCTAGGGCATGTGAATGTGTCTGACATCAGTCAGTATGCCAATGGGAGTTATACTGGGTGTGACTGTGGTTAGGAACATCATACCCCACATGCAGACACAAGGTGCCAGTACTGACATGCATGTGTGCATTGCTTCATGGGTGTGTAGTGGTTGGCTGTACAAGGCTGGGTGAGGGGTAATCCTTGTCATCAGGCCACCTGACAATGGTCTGCAGTGTGGTTCAGGGTTGTAGTGTCTGCAATGTTCCACACAGATGGGTATTGTATTAACTGTTCTGTCATCTTGGTTACCATTGTGTGTGGCCATTGCTTTGCAATTTATGCCATGTCTGTGTTTGATAGTCAATGACATGGGCATTGCCTGGGATGTGCACGTCCCACATTAATGTACAGTGACATGTTTAAGTGTACCCGGTTTACCTGGCACATGTTGTGTACACAGACTGTTATCATCAGATGTGCCAATCCTGGCCTGGTGTAGCAGGACCTGCTAAAAGACAGCAGGTTGACCCTGCACCTGAATTGATAGCATGATACAGGTATTCCCTGGTGTCAGTGACATCTGTCCATACAGGGCATGTGTGTAAGGCATTGTATGTCCTTTGTGGATCAGATTTGATGGCACCACATATGTTGTAGGCATCCAGTGGGGAACATAGTGAAGGGGCATTGTCTGCAATTATGTGCCTATTGTACTGGTGGACAGGCTGCCATCCCCTCTGCAGCCCACTGCATTCACACCATGCCTACTATCTGTCAACAATGTGCAGGGTAATACCAACATAGCAGGATTTTCTAGGCAAGTGTGTATGACACATGGGTTCAGACCATATTCTGGGTAATAGTAGGGTTGCTTACTTTGTTCACCAGGCCTTTTGCCAGATGTAGGGGTATGGCTTGCCAACACAATCTCTTGACTGATTGAAATCTGTAATCCTCATGAGCTGGACATTATGACATATAATATGGGCACCATATAGGAAAACTACAAAAACTGCTCCTTGACATGTCCAGTTGTTAGACACTCACAACCACCTCCACAAAGGCTCTGACTGTCAAGCACACACACACACCTGCCACGTCTTAGAAAAGAACTCCTATCTAACTAGTTTATTACACTACAATATTACACAGTTATAGCATGTGCAACGGAGGTTACTGGGCTACCCCCTCCCCAAAGGTGTATTTCACAAGGAATGACATTAGCAGGGTTACCAAAGTAGGGCAATTCAAATTTTCTGCAAGTGAGTAGCCCAAAATGCATTGTTTACAAAACAAACAGTGAGACACACACAACTGACATGTGTGGTTATAGAACCCATGACGAAGACCTATATCACACTACTGCATAGAGATGTTATAGGATGCACCACAAGGATTACTAGGGAAGTCATTCCCCAGAGGTGTATTTGACAAGGAATGACATCAGCAGGATCACCAACGTAGGGCATTGTAAATGCCCTGTGAGTGAGCAGGCTATAATTCATTACTCCCTACAAAGACACTGAAACACAAAGAAAACACATAACTGCCATGGTTGGGAATGGAACCCTGCCACAGTTCTAAATCACACTCCAGCGGTATGCAGTTACCCAATGCGATACAAAGATTACTGGGTTATAGCAGTCCCAGAGGTGTATTTCTAGATGGGTGACATCAGCACCCTTGCCAAAGTTGAGTATGTGAATTGTAAAGAGTGTGCATACTCTAAAAGCATTGTTTCCTTCTCAGGCAGACAGACACACATGACAAGTCTGGGATTAGCACACATACCAAACTAATTTATCACACTACAGCATTATGCAGTTATAGGATGCACTACAGAAACTACTGAGTTAGGGTACACCCAGAGGTGCATTTCTAGGTGGGTGATGTCAGCACCCTTGCCAAAGTTGAGTATGTGAATGTTAAGGAGTGTGCATACTCTAAAAAGCATTGTTCCTTTTTCAGGCAGACACACAGGTGGCAAGTCTGGGATTAGAACACCTACCAAATTAGTTTATCACACTACAGCATTATGCAGTTACCCGACACGCTGCAGAAATTACTGGATTATGGTAGTCCCAGAGGTACATTTCTAGGTGGGTGACATCAGCACCCTTGCCAAAGTTGAGAATGTGAATTGTAAGGAGTGTGCATACTCTAGAAAGCATTACTCTCTTCTCAGGCAGACAGACACACACAGTTGGCAAGTCTGGGATTAGAACACCTACCAAACTAGTTTATTACAATACAGCATTACACAGTTACAAGATATGCTACAGAAATTGCTTTGTTACGATAGTCCCATAAGTGTATTTCTAGGTGGGTGACATCAGCACCCTTTCCAAAGTTGAGTATGTAAATTGTAAGGAGTGTGCATACTCCAAAAAGCATTGTTGCCTTCTCTGGCAGACAGACACACAGTTGGCATGTCTGGGATTAGAATACCTACCAAACTAGCTTATCACACTACAGTATTATGCAGTCACAGGATGCGCTACAGAAGTTACTGGGTTATGGCAATCCCAGAGGTGTATTTCTAGGTGGGTGACATCAGCACCCTTGCCAAAGTTGAGTATCTAAATTGTAAGGAGCGTGCATACTCTAAAAAGCATTGTCCCTTCCTCAGGCAGACAGACACACACACAATTGGCAAGTCTGGGATTAGAACACCTACCAAACTAGTTTATCACATGGCAGCATTACACAGTTATAGAACGAGCTACAGAAATTACTGGGTTACAGCAGTCCCTGAGGAGTATGTCTAGATGGGTGACATCAGCAGAATTGCCATTGAAGAGCATTTCAACTGTACCGCAAGTTGTACATGTCTTTTACCTGTGTGTACCCGCTGATTACTGTTGCGAAAATACATTTACACCCGCCAAAAAGTGTCTTATTCAGTCCTAAATAACATTATCAACAACCCTTGCAGGTCTTGAACCCTGGACCATGCACACCACGGTCACCAGACTTATCACTAAACCATCTGTGTTGTATACATGCTTCATGGTTTTTATAATACATATTTTACTACAGGTATTCTACAGTACTGAAAACAAATGGGACAGTCACTTTGTGTACATATGTACAGTACCCTTGAATGTACTGTACTCTGTGAAACAACATAGACAAGTCTACATATGTACAATTGTTCTAACTAAATACTAAATACATATATGCACTTGCGGGATGTGTACACACATATATTTATATATGCATATACACAGCCAGAGTTATAGCCATATATAAACATATTTGAACACCCTTTGTGACACAGAAGGGTTCTAAAGGAATTGATGTGTACACAAAACAGAGGCAACCCTTGTTTTATAAAATGTAAATCTTAATCAGTTCACCAGAGAAGGGATGGTTGTTGTGTATGTGGAGTTTGGGGTGGGGAATGATAGCTAAGGGAATGTACCCTGGAGATTGTGGAGTTTGGGTGGGGCAATGATGGGTATGGACATACACCTCGGGGGACCACATCTGTGTCACTGCTCAACAGTGGCACAGGAAAATAACATACCCAACAGTAGTTGTTCTTGACTGTCCTTTTCTATTCCTATGTAATAATTTATAGGCTCCACTCACCACAGATGACTACCATAGTGTGCAGCATGTTAAAAGATGTAACACATGTGTATGCCTGGCTACAGGGTAGTCACACACATACGCACACAAACAGACACACTTTCCAGTATTGTGCTTACAAGTCTTGCCTATGTAAAGGTAACTAGTAGATTGGTATGCAGTTGGGGTATGTGCCACAGAACCCATACAATTACGCTTACTATGATTCTGCTTCTGAGCTGGGTGACATCACAGGACTGATTACTTGCAGTGAGGAGGGGGGAAAGGGTGATTTAGCAGATGACAAGGATAAAGGCCAGTGCAAAAGGTGGTTTCTCTTTGGAAAGCAGTAAAACCCACAGTCATGACAGGATGTAGACACAAATACGCACACACAGCCATTTGCTGACACACACACACACAGATGTAAGTGGTGGGATCAGAACTCCTGCCTATCGACAGATCACTATTACAGAACTACGCGGTTATGAGATGCGACACAGAGATTACACATTTCAAGGCAGTCAGAATGCCCTTCTAATATTGAGGACGTCAACAGGGATACAGACAGTTCAGATGTACATAGCTGTAAACCTGTGTGTTTAAAGTAGGAGTCCATTACAACCTGTACGCACAAACAAGACACATCATCTGCAGGTAAGACATAGGTAGACCTGAGAGGTATAGTTGTATCACAATAAGTCCTGAACTGGAGTATGTCCATGTGTGGAATGGACAACTTCTATCACTATTCAGGGTTACAGTGGTCATGCTCATACACATAGAATCACAGTACTTGTTTGGATGCATTGACTCCAATTACACAAGGTCACAGTGGGCATGCTCTTTGTAGCACAGGGCCGTTTGGGATGCACTATGACAACAACTACACAGGGTTATACTGGGCATGCTCATACACTTGGAAACAAAGGGCTTGTTTGGATACACTAACTCAAATTACACAAGGTGGCTGTGGGTATGCTCATACACTTAGTAGCACAGGGCTGTTTGGGATGCACTCCGATTCTAACCACAGAAGGCCACAGTGTGCATGCTCATACACTTAGATGTACAGAACACATTGTAATGGACTCCTATTGCAAACACACAGATTTATAGCTATGTACAGCTTAACTGTCAGTATATATGGACATCATACAGGTTTACTACCGGATACCTGTATGTGGCCCGTAAATGATATATCTGCATCTGTGCTGTGTGATACACATGCATACATGTACATGAAGTACTGCCATATATATGTGAAGTATACACAATCATGCATGTGTGGAAGTGACAGACAATAGGTTAACCGGGACACACAGGTGGATGCTAACTACAGCATGTGTCACACACATCTCTGCACTGACAGGCATACATTGATAGGTTGTGGACAGTGGCATTATACTTGGAACAGTGGCATGTGCAAGCATAATATGTGAGCCCCGTTGTGTAATGGTACTGAGGTGCAGGTGTCAAGATGACCTCTCCCGGCTGTGTTAGTAGTTGACATTATTAGCAGGACATATCTTGCATTGGTCATCTACACAACGTCTGCTGCTGTCTGTCACCTTAGATGTAGCATTTGATACCAAGCACAATACGGCCACTCACAATGATGTCATGGTTCGAGTGGCAACTGCTTGACCAAAACAATGAGCCAATGTCCTGCTATAATCATGAAGTTGTCCAGTGTCTGTCATTCCAGGATGTCATAACTGAAAGAAGATATGCCTTTGTCACAGAGCGCATGCATCCATGATTCAAGAGAGTGTGGATAATACCTAGGTCGCATTTACCCATATAGTGGCATTCCAAGGCACAAGTCCTAAACACAGAGGTAACACCCTGGCACCTACAAGACAATTGTAATGGATGCTTATGCTAACCAGTGCTAGATGTGTGGCTTTTGTAATCCATTTGCTCAATGTAGACACTACAATGGGGAATGCTGACATCTGTGCAGTGAGGAACACCTGGCTAAAGGCTCTGTAGTGCACAATAGCACTACCACCATATAACTCAGATCCAGACATGTGTACCATTACACTGGTATGGACCACTCCAGGTGGTGATGTCCACATATTCATAAAGGCTACTCACAAGTAAAGACCACTACTCCGACATAATTCATCTCAGATGAGTCAGGTACAGGACACAGTGGCAAAAGCTGCATTCTATGTAGTATCCCCATATACATCCACCACCATGTCCTCAGACTACCAACGCACATCCATACATGTGGTATGAAATAGTATGGTAGAACACCAAATAACCTTTGACTGGTGGACAGTACCTAGCCCTACATCAACTGTGCAAAGTACCCATGTACTGACACAGTTGCATAATGTGTTATGCAATGCAATAATACCACTTGTTGTAACCAGGTCAGTTGTACACATACCATGGTCCCTCGGATTTTGTCAGCATTAACACAGTTGACTGTTGCTCTACACCAGTAAACAACACCCTCATGGTTGGATATGACCTAGATGTACCTGCCCTGGATATGTACATCCCACACTCATACAACATAAATGAGAATACTATTGCTGCTGTTGTCCTTTATACATACAGGTGGCTACATTCATTACCCACATGCACATGGAAGATAGGTCCATGGCTGCTGAATGCTAACAGTACATATGGTTTGATATCTATGTTGACAGAGATAATATTCCCTCTTTACTGGTCACCCATGACACCCATCATATCATACAACAACCCATGTGGCATGTATGTCATTAGACATGTCCACCTAATTCAATGCCTATAGACATACCCAAATAACAGGATCATAGGACCTACACACATAGCCTGTATTGACAGACTCAGGGGACTACAGCTGTTCTCTGTATGTTCCTGAGTAGTTACAGGTGATATGTCCATGACATGTACAGCCATGTTGGCCCACAGCTCCTACATATACCACATGTCAACAATTGCAAGCCATGCATGCTGTGTGCTGCCTGGGCATTAACCTTATTACCACAATAGCAAGAACGTGCTGTGGTGAAATGTTTACAATCCACAGACGTCACACATGCTTGAATAAGTGTAATGCCTAGTTCAAATAGAGCACATTGCTGGCACTCTTCAAGTAATCATGAGGTGTGTGTGGCAAATGCTCACTGTTGACCATTACAGTGCTCTGGCTTCACAGTAGAACTGTCAACTAACAGCTTGTGGGATCATGACATGTAATATTGCCATGTGTGTGTGTCATGCTGATGTGCTATTGGCATAAATGTACACTTGGCTACTCAGTGAATGTGGTTGTGTGTCCTACCAGTTCATGAATGCAACATCCATTATGGTGTAATGCTCAGCTAGGTTTCACACATGGTGTGGGGAAGGTGTGGAATGTATCCTCTTGACCTGCTAGTCCACTTACTGATGGAGACTGCATATGTGTACATGTATTGATGTGTGTATAAATTCCATGCGTGTGCAGTGTCTGATGTTTGAAGGTGACTGCTGTCTTAGTACATCATGTAGTTGCAATGCAGCCTCAACATTGCTAACTGTATATGGTGATATGCTCAATGTACAGTAAGCTGCCCATGAGGTATGGAAAGATGTTTGGACATAACTACTAAGTGGTGGGGCTACTTTGCATATACATGACTACTGTGGACAACTCACAGGTGTGTTACAACCATTCCTACAATAACCTGTGTAACTGTTAAGCTATGGTTTTGTTAGATGTAGGGGAGGAAACACAATGTAGAATGCAGTAAGGGTAACCCTGAAGGCAAACCTCTTGACACCTGGAACAGTAACACCTCCCCTGTGCATATATTGTGCATATATCAGCACAGTTGGCAAAAGAAAGACTCAGTATGCTTTGTAGTATGTGCAATAGTGCTGTTGCTCTGTAATACCTATCATGAGATAGGCAGGTGTTTGATTCACAGTACTGGCACGTGTGGGTGTGTGTGTCCATATATGTTACGTATGGTGGGGAACACTTCCCACATGTTTTTCACTCTCCTGTACACTGTTGTAGACATCTGTACAGAGTGAAGTGTAGAAAGCAAGACATAGGCAGGTGTTTGAATCACGCACATGTCAAGTGTCTGTATGTGTGTGACATAGGTGTATATCTTTGTGAATGCCGCAGTGTGTGTGTGTGTGTGTGTGTGTGTGTGTGTGTGTGTGTGTGTGTGTGTGTGTGTGTGTGTGTGTATGTATGGCTGTCCGCTCCCTGGAGTGAGGCTGTATTTTACCATAGTGAAATGATAAGACCCCCTCCCTCCATCCACTCAATGCAATCTAGTATCCCTGTTGATGTTATCAATTTTAGAAGGGCATTCTAACTGTCTGTAAACATGTACACCCTGGGTGAGGCTTGTTGTTAGATAGCCTACTGATGTACCCCCCCCACATACACTCACTGCAATCTAGTATCACTGTTGATGTCCTTGATTATAGGCCATTCAGACTACATGTACATGTGTAATCTCAGTGGCGTGTCTTGTAATTGTGTAGTACTATAATGATGATTTGCACATAGACAGGGGTTCTCATCCAAACACTGGCAACAGTGTCTGTGAATCCCTGTGGGTGTGTTGTTGTGTCTGTGAATCCCTGAGTATGTGTATGCATCCTGTCATGAGAGTGGGTGTTACTGCTTCCCAATGAGAAGCCACCTTTTCCACTGGCCTTTACCCTTGTCATCTGCTACACAACTCTTTTACCTCCTCCCCGCTCCATGTACTATACCTGTGATGTCACGCACTATGGATGTGACAGCTCTGGTCACAGTAGCTTACTACACAGCTATCATGCTCTTGGATCATTAGACCAGTAAACACGTTTGAAACTTGGGAGATTATAACTGTGATGTGGAAGCTACAAAGTGCATGCAGGTATTGTCATACAGAACTGTGCGTAGTCTACATTTACATATGGGACACTAACCACAAACACTGACATCCCCCGGTACACTAACCGCAAACACTGACATCCCCCGGCACATGCAATTACACCTGAAAGAGGAAGGCAGAACATCAAGATCAACATGCAGCTACTGTTGGTACACATGATACATACTGTGGAAAGCACAAAATGCATTCCAAATCTGTAGTACATGGTATGTCTGCTGTCTGTCAACACCACTCAACAACTGTAATCTACAATTGTCTTCCTAGTATGTTCACGCTGTGCATCAGACCATATGAGCATGTCCCTGCACCGATGGTGTGGATGACAGGGATGCGGCACAGGCATCATCATATGCACAGGGTTATAATGTTTGCCAGAGGTCTAGTCTGCACCATTAGATGACATCATGTGTGTGTTAGGGCTTTTGATCTCATTGGGCATGTGTGGATGTTATGCGTCTGTGTGTTGAGGTGCCCTACATTTGTTTCTGGTGTGTGCGTGTATGTATGCGCACAGGTTTGGCAAGTGGCTGGCCTACACAGGGATATTATTGACAGCTGCAGACTGTACAGGGCAGGTTTCACAGTTCACAGTGTCTGGGCATGGCCACGTGACCTGCTCCTGCCAGGGGTTGGATGGGCACTACCAGGCAGAGGTCCAGATTGGGTACTGTCTGATGACACATGTCCACTGGAACCGTGTCCCTGTTGGGACCATCCAGGACCACGTGCACATTGCCTGCTGTGTCCTGGTGTGGACAGCACAGCACCAGCTGCACTGCTGCTGCTACCACCACTATGGGAGTGAGCATGTGAAGTAACATGTTCCTGTAGACCTTCATCAAGTGATGTAGCTGGCCTACGTCCACGTGACCGATGCCTCACTCTCACAAGATGTTCCAGCACAGACATTCCACGCTCGAGGATTGACATGCCACAGTTAAGGACTCCCACAATGTCACCCAATCATCTATCCAAAACATCTGCTGGATGATGGTGAACATTTGCAATTGCCTGGATGTTGTCAGTTAAAGAATGGACAGCAGCCCTCTGATGCCTCAGACCTTCTCTGTTGTGCCATTCAGCACGTGCCTGTGCCTCCATTACAGCTTGAAACAAGTGTCTGGTGACACCAGCTTATGTGCTATGTCTTGCAGGGGCATGTTGGCCAAAGGTCCTCTTACGAGCCGCACTGGGCACATGCCTATGTGGGACATCACCAGTCAGTTGGCTGGGATCATGGAGTGCAGGCACACCTTCCATAGTCTCCAAACTTTCCTGTTCCATGCTACCACCCACCAACTGTCCTTCCTCAATGGCCATTGGTGATGGGTTATGTGTAGGCATGAGATCTGTGTGCAGGGATGAGTGAGATGCAGGTGGAATGGCAATCAATGGCACAGTTTCAGCCCCTGACTACCCTGTATGTGCCTCAATCATACTTTCATCATCACTGCTAGAGTCTGTGGGGACACTAACATCAGGTGGACCACAGGAGGGCAACGCACCTACATCAACACCTGTGAGGGGCAGACATGAACTGTACATTACAGGTTATACAGCACAGTACACAGACACAGACACAGACAGACACAGACACATGCTATGACACCCAATGGCATGCAACATGCATGTGATATGGCAGAAGGCATTCAGCTTAGACATTTTTGATGGTAGTTATCATACATCCCTGAGTAGCACACAACAGCATGCATGTGTTATAGCAGAAGGCATGCACCTTATACAATTATAGTAGTAGTTAGCATACATCCCACTGTTGCACCATTTGTGTTAGTAGGTTACGCCCCAAACCAGTAACACAATGCATGCACTATGCACTGCTGCACCGCACAGCCATGTTTTGTGCAACATACCCCACATGTTAACGGACCATCACTGACCTTTGTACATCTGCCACAGATGCTTTGTGTTGGCCACTGCCCCTATGTGTGAGGAGGACATGAGCAGAAGGGTATGTTGAGTGAATATTATGTTTGCTTGAGCCCTAGCTTGCATATCTCCCCCAAAGAAGTGCATGTCTGTTCAACATTATTCTGCTTACCCCTGAGCCGAGTCTACAGACAATGTGCATGTGGCTGCACACACGTTTGACATGGCTGTCCCTACTTTGCAATCATGCCACAGGCCAGCACTGGTTAACAGTACACCAGCCTGATGTGTGGCATATGTCCTTGCCAATCACCTGTAGTATGACATGTCTTCTGCTGACATGTTGAATGACATGCATACATGTTTAACACAATGGTGTCCTTTCAAACATACAGTGAGTTAATTGTGTTCCAATGCAGGGATGTGTTGTACTAACATGGACCTTCAGCTGACGCAATGTTGTCAGTCCACTCAACAGATATACAGGGACATACTGCACATTGAGCTGATGTGCATAGCCATTGCAGGGCATCATGTGGCTTCACTGTTGCTATACAGTGTGAGTTACAGACACATTTCATAGTCATGACTGTGTTCAGATACAATACATATCTAATGTGGCATGTGTCCCACGTCACTGAGGTGTATACATACTAAACCCTACTGTGGAATGTGTAACGCAGGTCACTGAAGGTTATACAGATGACACCTCTGCACATCTGCAACCATATTGCTGATGCCTGGCAACTATGCCCAGACATGGCTATCTTAACAGTACTCCATGCCCCACATGCCATCTGTGTACCTCACACACATGAGGAGCAAAGCAGGACAGTGATGTCTGACACCAGCAAGGTGAATGTACTGTATCTGTGGCCTGATGTGGTTGTATGTGTATGTTGTGCAACACATGTATGTATTTGGATACTGCATAGGTGAATGCTTTCATGTCATGACACACTCATGATATTCAAGACATATTTTGTGGTCCTCATCCTCCAAGCGGGTGTATGGTGACAGCCTGGCACGCGGCATACCTGGAAGACATAACGATGGAGACAAGTCACAGTAACTCACAGAGAAGTACAGCTGAACATACATGTGTATCACATTTATTAAGATTACAAATATGTCTTTGCAAATCTGTATGACACTAACACCACTGACATGTTTAACTCACACACATTTGACACATACTGGTGATTTTATGTTATCACCATATATGTGTGTGTCAAGTGATGACATTGCTCATAGTCCATGTTGATGGTGTCTTGATGTGGGCATGTCTGTTTGCCTGCACTGGTGTCTTTACCTATCAGCACATGCCTGGATGTGTACACAGTAATGCAATAGACCTTAATGCTGTGCATATGTCACATATATAGTCATACACAGCCTTAAGGGACATGACCTGTGATCCTGCAGACTTGCTCATGAAAAGTTTTACATGTATGTGTTTTGCCATATACATCTACATGGCACTGTACAGCAGTTTAGCATCCTGCCATGTATTACCTGTTTTGCACAAGTGAAACACATGGGACAATGGCTAGCTTGATGGTATTTGCAGGGATGGAAATCAACTATAGCATGTATGGTCACAGTGAACTAGTAGGCTATATGCCCTGGGTCATTTATGAGCCTAGGCTGAAATGTTACTTAGCTGTAGCCAACAGACAGTTAAGTTACAGTGGCCAGTTCAAGCAGTGCCACAGAACTGATCCACAGGGTTACTGATATATTTGCCATGCGGTCATCACACCATAGAGGGGGAATGTGCAGCTTTGCTGGACAGGGATGCATAGTATGGCAAGAGTATGTAAAGTGTATGGGACAGGGATCTGTCAGGAATGTTGTGATTCTTGTACTAGAAAGGTGGATGTCCATGAAGTATGTGTTTATTTGGAATCAGGATGTGTAAGTGTAGCATGTCCAACATCTCTGTGTTGGACATGGCTTTATTCAGGGTGGGCATCATGCTACATAGTGGAGCTAGGGATTGGGAAGGCCAGTGTAAGCCATCTGAACATAACCAATAACCCTTAAAGAGAATATGTGATCTATTATGGGTCACTTGAGTGTTGAGTATGGCTGAACAATGATCTCTATATTCATGGATGGCACCCTGTCATGATTAGGGGTACCACTTATGACTACCTGACTGTTGTGGTGAAGTAACTATCAAAGAAAAGACTACTGTCCAGCTGCATCCCATACACACACAGTTTCCATTATGTTGCCCACTGAGTAGGTGGTAGTTCATGGGTACAACGTTTTTAACATAGGGAATGAAAATGCAATACTTAGCCGTCAAATTGTGAACATAAATCACACACCACACATCTGACCCACAAAGGCCCTTCAGTATGTTGCCTGCAGCACTCATTGAGTCAACTATTGCTCCTAGTTCATAGTCATTTGCAAACTTCAATAGGCAGATGCCTTCTGTGTTAGTCTGCGTGGTATAGATAACAATGAGGGGGAGTACCAGGAATTAACCCTGTATTACTGTCGCTGGCACTGTTTTGATATGCGTGTATTACTCAGACACCTTCTGTAGTGTTGGTTCTGCCAGCAGTCCAGTTGCCAACCATTCCTTTGACATAGAATATACACCTAGTTTACTGAGTGTAGCTGAAACACAGTATGGGTGATGGTGTACTAAGACCTGGCAAGGTCATGATATGCTGTGTGAATCAACCTTACTGTCATCTACATCTGTACTGCCTACATCAAATAAGTTGATCACAGTTCATGTCCTTACAGACCAGACTGAGCAGGGTAGTAGTGCACTATTTCCCATTATCAGTGGTGTCTCCCACTTTGTGGGGTGTGATAACTGTTGCTGTGCAACATTCAGTGTGTACACAGCCTGACATGAAGCTATGATTGAACATGATGTGTATGTGGAGAGCAAGTTGTTCATACATTTGTGTAGGATACACCCTGGGATGTTGATAGGTCCCATGCAAGCTGTATGTATTGCATTTAGAGAGTGCAGCTTGTACCTGCATAGTTGTTATTACAGGGGCTCTGTAGTGTACATGGATATTTAAATATGTGTACCTGTTGGGGGGAGGTGAGTGTGGGTTTAGGTCATCCAAGACTCTATCTGGGTGAACAGGTGCTATTTCTGTAGGTGCAGTACCTCTCATGCCATAGTGCTGTGCAGCACGGCAAGTCTTGTTGTTGCCATTACGATTCATGACACAGCTATAGAATTCTCTGTGGTTGGCCACATACTATGTGGCTGATTAGTTTCACAGTAGCTTTGTGTGGCTTTATATGGTGTATCTGCATCTTACTGAGGCTGATCAGGGATCACCTCCACTCATGTGTGTTCACTCTTGCAACAGTTACTACCTTATTTGGTACAGTTTAAGGCAGGGTACCACCAGTTTGCCTTCCTGTTTGTGTTTGGTTGAATCTTGGTTCTGTTTCAATTGCAGAAACACTGCACTTATGTGAGTGCTTAAAGTGCATTTGTGAAGGATTCAGCATTTGCACATGCATTGCCCATCTGCATGGGTGCCATGACAGTCACCGCTTCGCTCTTAAGAAGCATAACATTGGCTATGGAGACTGACTATGTGTAGCATACTGTTAGCCCTGTTTGTGTGACTATGAGTAGCATACTGTTAGCCCTGTTTGTGTGACTATTGTGATCCAGGTCATTGGGGCTGATGAAATCCAACATGCATTGAGCATAGGTGTTGGTCCACTAGTCTTCCCAGTTCATAACGGATAGTTGAGAATAGCCATTATTATGGTTTTCTGTCTCAAACCTAATATTCCCCATTACAGCACAACATGACAGTTGAGAATTCTGAGGCATGGTGGGTTATCTGTCACAAGGTGCAATTTGGATTCCACTTTGGCACAAAGGTAGGTGTTCAGCATACTGCATCTGAAGTTATGCAAGTGCAACTAGCGTGGGGGTGTACATATCCTTCAGGAATATGGACACACCTGTGGCCTGTGTGTTCCAATAAAGGATAATGGCCAAGAGGTGAGGTTGAGCCATATCTCAGTCACTGCACAGATATGTTCTCCATGTTAAGGACTGACGTAAGTGAGTCCATATTGAGTTTCTGAAATGTATCATTGAGTAGTGAGACCTGCAGTTTATTGCTTGGCTGTCCCTGTTACAGCAGTGGACTTTCACTGGAACTTTGCATGATGAAGCATGAGCCCTAGCCAGTATCCAGATTCCCAGGGGTGACAGGTGCAGGTCCTGTCTGGCAAAGCATCATGGCCTTACATCCATGTTATCCCAGGCAGAGAGATACTGGATACCCTTTGAATTACACCAGTACATTAGACAATTGTGGAATACAATTCTTTTGTCCCTATACTGCAGTATCATTCTGGCCAATAGCAGGATGCTACCCAGGCCTTGGGACACACCTGCATGAGCTACAAGACCTGACAGTTCCTACATGTGTGTTTCCATGCAGTCCAGGCTACTGCATCACAGGTCCTGCACAACAACATGGAATATGCCAGAGCCATGTGTATAGTTCAAAAGGTGGTCTGAGTGTGTGGGTATGTGGCTAATCATGGCAGACAGGCAGCTGACAGTATGTTAGCCCTCATATAGCTTGGTGTGTAACATAGTGCTAGAGCTTGCATTCACAAATGAGTACTGTTGGGCATGTTTCTGGCCATGTGTTCTGAGGTGTGGCACAATTATGCAAACTATGTCATACAGGTTTTGTATTTTGTTGTCTGTCTATTTCAGCTTGGGAGGTCTCTTGCTTGGCCAGATACTTAGAAGACTCTGTGAATGTGTGTGATTTCTGGTGGTATGTGTGGGTTTTCTTACAGTGTTCTGGTAAGGGTATGTGTTGGTTGTGGTGATGAGATGCATGTGTTAACCTACACCTCATGACTGTCCAGTCAAGTCATGGCTGTAGAATGGACTGCCTTCCAGCTTACCCCTGTGGCTGCATCCCAGACAATGTGTGGGGTGTGGTGTTAGGTGGGTTTGGCAGTGTACATGGAATATAGATTACATTCCCTCAGGATGGTCACATACACAAAGCTGACATTAGTAAACACCAGTAGCTGACAAGTGGACATGGCTGTATGAGCATTCAATACTACAAGTACCATGTACTGTATTTAGTTTATGTATTGCTTATGAAGATGTTTTAGACAGTAATGCTCACAAGTAAATATTTGTGTTATGGACGTGACAACACTGGCTATTACAGAAACAGTAGCTACCTTTATCAGCAATCCTCCTCTGAGGAGCACATCACATCCTGATAGTTGATTACAGATGATGCAAGCGTCAACCAGTCTGTATCCTTTTCTGGGTATATACTCACATATCCACCATAACCATGAGCTCTGTTGGGCACAGACACCCACTCCCCAAACATAGTCAAGTATTAATAGACTCTGCTGCCACTATCAACATGATGAGGATATAATCAGATAGTGTAAGCCATCATCTATGAAGCAGCTATTACACATGGGCAGCTGTCTCCTACATCTTACACTCCTACTGCAGATGTTACACTGGAGTTAGAGATGATATGCAACCTGTTTCATTACCAGTACTGTGCACAACCTTACATACAGTATTTGCAAGTGGCTGTTAGGTTGGCAATGAGAGGTTAGGCTACACAAACCTGAAAGTTCAACCAGTGTGTCTCTATTCTCAATATCCACTCTATGTAGGTGTGCACATAGCCATTTGGGCCAGCCCTGTAACAAGGGTCACTGCACATTTGCATAACATGTACACATGCACAGCTGTAATTGCTTGCAAACGATACTAGTGAGGTGGATATTAGATGTCTTATGTGCATGGATAGCAACCTAGCTCTTCCAATTTTCTTTGCTATCATGCTGCTAAACTGATGAATACAAGTCATATGTATCCTGTTACTGAGTATTGTAATCGCCAATAGACATAACTAATGTTTGCATAAAATAACATAACAGAAACGCTATGTAAAATGGAATACAGAGCTGCCTAAAATACTGTACATTACACAGTTATTGGCACAATATCCCACAATGCAAATCATATTTGCAAAGTAAGCCCACCTTTGACATGTTCATCTCACTAATACACCCACACATATGTCTACTGTTACAATATATCAACATATACTATCCCCTGTTATAGCACATACTTGTTGGACCAACCCTGACACTGATAGTGGCTGGAAAATAATTGGTGAATTCCAAGCCCATATATATCATCCCTTGCGGTGTATGAGGAGTTTACCTTGTGACCTACAGCAGTACACACATAGAATACTACAAGCATTACTACTGCTCAACAATACATCGCTACAAGATAGCTATTTTCACTATATGCACTGATTACACTGTAATTATTACAGAACAGGTACTACATACACAAACATACTAAATGTTATACATACCTTCTTAGTAATTGGAGGTGTTATTGACCAGTATATTAATCATTTTTGGTTTGTGTTTCAATCTTCTGTTGGGTATTTTGTACTATACTGCAGGTAGATACAGATAGTTTGAATGTGTGACAAGGCATCCATTTATAGTTAGAGATTGGTAACATGTGCTATCCTGATCACCAATTGATGTTCCACAGTAGTTAATTACATGCACATCAGCTGTGCAGCTACTCCCTTAGCCAATACCATGGCAACGGTGGAGTATAATTTAGTACTTCTCTTGGGTATTGTCCCTTTGCCTTACTTTTGAGGAAGACAGCCTGGAAGTGTTGTTTGAAATCTATGGCAACAGCTATATGGAGACAAAAAGAAATATATTGTGGGCCAGATTCACGAAGGCTTGCACGGAGTCTAAGAGTAGAGTAAGACGCCATGCAGCCAACAATCCGCCGAGCGATCCAGGAACAGCTGGTAGGGGCGTGCAACAGAGCTCCTAAAACGAGTCTTACACGGGTAGGGCTTGGATATGCAAATTACCTCAATTGCAGGCAAAAGCTATGCAAATGAGGTAAATTTGAGATCCAGGAAACCCGAACCTGTCTGAGTAAGAGTATTGTTATTTGCAGAATTGTACTCCATTGACAACTGAGTATGGTTCTGCAAATAGCAATACGGAGCCATGATGACAGCTCCGAAAAAAAGGATGCATCCAGTTGCAGAAGCATGCCAATGGCCAAAAATATGGCCATTGGCAATGTTCACCGATGCAAAATAAAAATAAAATATTTTTTTTTTATCCCGATCTACAGTGTTTAAGCATAAGCGCCAGCGCTGCATACTGCTCTAAAAACCAGAAAACCAATAATTAAAATCTAATTTACAATGCAAGGGAATGGCAGGCTGAAGACAACATGGCTAATCCTATGCAAATGAGGGTTAGGATAGTGAATCCCAAGTTTACATAGCAAATGAGCACAGAGATAGGTGACATCAATAACATCACTGGAAGAGGTATGTCAACAGGTAGCCTAGCTAAAGGCAAGAAATTGAAGGTGTATGCCGTGGATAACACTAAAGTTTCCCTGAGGAAACAGAAAGGAAAAGGAAGCACAACAAATAGTAGGAAGTTAACAGGTGAAAACAATCAGAATCAGGCAATTACACAGGCAGTAAAACTCTGCAAACAAGAGACACTGCACCACTGTAGTAAGCTAATAGAAGTGAAAACTGTATGCAGCATGCTGAGGGGAGACAATGCAAATGCTGCTGGACAACCCACAGTGAGGAGACAGAGAAGAGTGTACAATGAGCTGGAGATAGTGGAGTGCTATAGAGTGGACAGAGACCTCTTGCAGCAAATTGTTGAGCTGTGCAGGCCATGCCTCACACACAGAACCAACAGAGGGGACCCATCCCAGTGGAAACCAAGGTATGTGTTGGCCTAAGAATATTAGCAACAGGTACCTTCCAGAGACCAGCTGGTGATATGATGGGGATATCATGGGCATCTGCATCCAGGGTACTGCACCAGTTCCTGGATGCCATGTCAGCACATGTCGGTGATCATATATATTTCCCCAATTCCTGTGAGGTATTGGCCAGCAATATGCATTTCTTCCAGCAAATAGCGGTATAATCTGAGGTAGTGGGTGCAATAGACTGCATGGGGTAGGGTCTACTTCAACTGCATGGGCTTCCTTCCATCAACTGCCAGGTTGTGATGCCCAGCTACCATGATTCCCATATCTGGCATCTGACACAGCTGTACCAGACATTTGCCATTTGGGACATCTCTCATGGTCACCTAGTGGGGAATTCTGGCAATGCACTGGAGCTGTGGCTAATGACATCCATCAGAAATGCACACACACCTGAACAGGAACGCCATAATGAGGCACACGCACAAACATGAAATGTAATCGAGCATGTGTTTGGCCTGCTCTAGTCACGGTTACGGTGCCTTGACACATCTGGTAGAGCCTTGCAGTACTCACCAACTACATGCACCCAAATTGTTATGGTATGTGCTATGCTATATAATATGATCCTGCGAAAACAGCTGCAGCAGGAGCAGCATAGGTTTAGGCCAAACAGCCCCCCACCATTGCCATCACAGGCAGAGCATGACTCGGAGGAGGAACAACCTGAGCCTGCCCCAGTAGACAGAAGGAGGCATGCCCAGTATGCTTTGGCCTGGGCTAAGAGGCAATGCATAGCACATACACTGGCTCAGTAGGAACCCTGTTTCCAATCATGTATAAGGAGTGCAGTATGTGCATCCGACATAGGCAGCCCTGCAGCACCACCTGAGGCATGATTGCCATGTGTTAAGCAATATAAAGCAGTGCTAAACAGCTTTCACCACCATTTAGTATATGTAAAGCAATTGCACACTAACAATAGCACAACTGTGGTCAATGTTGAGCAAGCCAACATGCTCATATTTGCTCTACTGGCCCTTAAGCAGTCTGGTCTGCTCAGTATGAAAATATAAAGCAGTGACATGGCTTGAACCAAGGACACTGTGCACTACAGTCATGGTACTGAACCACTAAACCATGACAGTATTGCACTGGTCAGCCTGTATGAAGAAATGTTGATAAGTCTATGCAAAGTATCTCATGGAAACCCTGCAGGCACAGCATAATCCCTGTCGAGTTATGACACAAAGGTGAGCCCTGCAGTAAGAATAGAACCCGATTTTCAACACACATATAGTATAAAAGTTAATATTGGTCATGTTCACACACATCAACAAATGTAGTGGACTTCAGACAGCAACATACGGAAAGGTCACACTGGGCATGCTCACACACTTAGGCCATGTCTGAGTACAGCAGTGGGCCACACATATCCAGCAGTTGCATGTGTTAACCCAGGAACCTCTCACTATTCACTAATCCGCCTTGTGCTCACAGTTATATGACAACAGACACATATATAATATATTGGAACCCTATCATAATAAAATATGTTCTACAGACACTTAGGTTGTTTGTAGAAAGTGGAAAAGCAAAGAAGATAAAAAACCTGCAATCAGTATCATCAATAAACAATGTGCATCCCGAACATTACCATAGGTGCATAGGTTGATACTAGGCTATCTGTCCTAGGGCATTTATAAGCCTAGCCAGAGTGTGTTTGGCTTTCGCAGCCCTGTTAGATTAGTAGACTGTGCCTGTGAATAGTAGGTCACACAAGATAGGCCTTTTATGTTTAGTTTATTGTGCCTATGTCTAGCAGGGACCCAGAAGAGATCCCAGGGGTAAACATACGATCACCCATCCACTCATCAATATGTCTCCTGTAGGGGGTCAGTGGGGGGATCTGCCTATGTGGGACTGGGATCCCATTCCAGAGTGAGGGGAGCCTCTGGGGTATGAATGTGTCTCTCCAGCATGTCCTATTAATATCTGTGCTGAGGTGTAAGTCCCTGGGGATCCGGATATCCTGAGGTGGAGCATGTCCATTAATTCTGTGTTGGACATGGCTGTAAACAACAGGAACAGATCACATCCGGTATCTGTGTGAGTCCCTAGATCCACTTGGTGAGGTACGTTGTTGCAGGTGTCGTGTAAGGTACATCCCAAATGGGGCATTGTATCCAATCATAGGCCTGATGAGTATAGGGACACAACGACTTTACTTGATCTAGATGTGAAACCTTTTGGGATAAGGTGGGCTATATAGAAGGTCTGTCTAACCACTATGGCAATGTGATTGTCAAAGGCAAGATTACTAACTACTCGTGTCCCCAAATCCCTAACAACTTCTACCATACTTAATGTATTAACACCTATGTGGTAATGTGTGGGCACTTTGTTATTCCCAAAGGGGATGACTATGCATTTAATGGCATTTAGGGCTCTGGCACCAGTTATCCAACTCTGTGAGACCCTTTTGGAGGATGCTTGAAATATATACTGAACAAGAGAGGTCCCAGGACTGAGCCTTGAGGGATGCCATGTGTAACTGGTGTAGAGTCAGACATGGCACCTGCAATGGTGCTATCCCTGATCCAGTTAGCAATCCATCTTGTGACATATGTGTCGATATCTAAGCTGGTGAGCTTATGTATGATGCCGGGTATTGTTTTGAAGGTTTTTGTGAGGTCCAGCTAGGCCTATGGACCTGGTAACTGGGATCTAGTGTCTGTAGGTTCTAATGTCTGTGTGTATGAGTTCCATAATGATTTGCAGACCAGGCTAGATAGGCTTATAGGGCGATAGTGTCCAGGGTTTGTTGTGGTCCACTGTTGCTGTATGCCATTGTAAGTCTGATATTGAACAGTGACTTCAGGTTATGTTCATTATGAAGCTTGTGTGACACCGTCCAATCCCATTGATGCTGTGTTGTACCTGATCATCTGTGATGTCAGGAGGCTATTCATAACATAACTAAAGAAGGCCCTTGTAATCCTCTTAGTGTCTGGGTGCAATTTACCTTTCGCGGGTATTAGATGAATTCATGAGTGAACGTAGCTTTTTTATTTGGGATAACACAATCCATGCATTCCAGTAGGTGTCAATAGAATGTGTTTGTAAAGGATTCAGCGATCTGAGCCATATTTACCTCTGTCCCAGGGACTTTGAAGGATACCACCTCAGTTTTGAGAAGTGTGACATTTGCTTTTGGTAAGTTCTTCACCAAGAGAACCTAGGATGGGGGTGGGGATGGGATATGGATGTCCAGTGAGATAAATGTATGGTCTGACCTTACCAATGAGGGGCATACCTCTGGTGTGAAACATGGAGTCCCCATGTTGGTGATGATCAGGTTCAATATGTTTTCCCCCCTTGTCGGTGTGGTGACCAGTTGTGACATAGCATTTGGGTTTAGAAATTCTAGCAACCATTGGGTGAGGGTGTTGGGGCTTGAGTAGTATTCCCAGTCAATGTTTCGGTAGTTGATATCACCCCATATAATGGTGTTTGTAGAAACCGTCATATTCTTCACTGCTCCCAGGAAAGCTGAGTGGGGTTCCTGAGTTTGGGAGGGTGCTCTGTAGCAGGCTACAAACTGTAAGGCAGTTTTGCCCACTGTTAGTTGCACATGTATCGTCTCTGATGCTTCCTTTAGTGCTACTAACCTGGAGTTGTGTGTATCTGTGATGTATATGGATACTCCCCCTAAATTTGTTGGTCGGTCCGAGTCTTGTGGCTGAAAAGCATGGTAAGAAGTATAACCTGGTAGTGCTGGTGTGCTTTTGGGAGCCTGAACCAGGTGTCTGTTACTGCACAGATATTGGCATTCCCCATACTGAGGAGAGTCTTGAGTGCATGCAGTCTGAGGTCTAGACATCTGGTGTTGAGCAGCATTACACGTGGTTTCTTTTACCTTGTATTGTCTATGGAGGTGGGTTTGTCTTTTGAGCCTTGCCCAAAAAAGGCACTGTGGGGGTGGCAACAGCCTTAGCCAGTATTCGACAGTCCAGGGGTGACAGGTGCAAGCTGTCCATAGCGAAGCTACGTGGCATGTCGAGCATATCATCCCAGGCTGACAGACACTGGATCCCCTTTGAATGACACCAATATGTTAGCCAACTGTTACAATTGATCAGCTTGTCTGTATACTGTGCCATCATTCTTGGTGAGGGTAAGATGCTACACAAGGTCAGGGTCATACTGGCCTGGGTTACATGATCAGAGAGCTCCTTTATGTCTCTTGTCATTTAGTCCAGGGAGGAATGTCTGAGGTCATTCACACCAGCATGGACAATGATGGAACCATATTTGTACTTGCTTTGGAGTGACCTGAGTGCATGTGTAATGTGGCGGAATCTGCCACCCGACAGACAGCTCAAAGTGTCCTTCTCCTTGTTCAGCCTGGTGAGTGTGACATCAGTGTGTCTGACAACAGAGTCACCTATTACAAGTGTATTATTTGTGTTGTTTAGTCCTAAGGGCAGTAACTGTGTGGCAAACTGACTTTGTGAACCATGTGACATGTGGGTATTGTTGTGGGTTAGCAGTTGTTTGGGTGTCTGCTTAGGAGGTCTCTGCTGCTTAGGCAGATATTATTTAGAGCCTCTGAGTATGTATTTGTGTGGTAATGTATTTTGTTTGCTGTCGCTATAGGTCTATGTGAGACTGGATTTGTGGTGTGTGTGGCTACCTTCACCACCTGATAGACTGTGCTGGTCATGGGTCGAGAGAGCTCAGCCTCCTGTTTGTCTATATAGTTGCATCTCTCACATATATCTGAGTTTGTTGGGAGGAGGTGAGGGTTGTCTGTGTACATAAGGCAGTTGTAACATTGCCTCAAAAGTCCAATATTCACCAGCTGGACTGGAGAGTACACACAAAACCAACCTTTGGACATGCCAGGATATTATGATGACATACTCTCTGTTGACTGATCAAAAGGGATCAGTAGGGTGTAAGTGTGTAAAAGAGTATAGCAGGGGTTAAGTGCTCAGGTTTGTTGGTGTTTTGGAAAGATTATCTGCGAAGGAGTCCACACAGAACCATGACACTTCCTTCAGCTATGTCATACATAGCAATGTACACTCATATATGTCCTGAGTCAGGGTCAACTGTACCTGACTGACAATGCCAACATCCTGTCAGACAGGCCCATACATACATACTCACCTCCCACTGACAAAAGTCCCTATCATCATACCAGGAGATATCACATGTAGAATGGGTAAACAGCTCCTTCCAAAGCCAAAACATGGCATCAATTGGATTACATTGTTTCCCTATATGTGTCATAAGTGAACTACAGAACAAACAGACCTTGCACCTGAACAGTCTGTTGAGCCTCACCCTCTCTACAGGATCTGAAACTGTTGAATGTGTTACAGCAACATATGGCACACCCCACAAGTGTTGGTGCACAACAGACCATGGGAACTATATTCCTATAAGCCTATGACGTCTGATCTGCAAGGCCATTGAGTCCATCATGACTGAAGTCATAAACAGAGCTATTGGAAGCCAACAAACACACAGCCCTACCAACTGTGATATGATCATGGGCAGATCATGGTTTCCAAACCTGCTAGACTGTTTGCAAGGCAGCCACCCAGGACACACATCACTGAAGGGAGCTACACACGTCCCACATAGACTCTGAATAGCCCTTTATCAACATCACAGACACATGTTGTATCCACAAAATCAACAACCTGTGCATAAATCTGTATTGTCATATGAAGGAATGGCAATTTGTCCACAGAGAGATCACACAAGCTAAGAATTGCGGAGTCCTGTTCAAGCTGTTAACACCTGCTGACCCACATGGTTCATTCCTGGGATTGCATAAAACAAAGTGCACTCACATTACCATGTCCCGTCTGATGATGTCAGCATCCTACAAATATAGCAGGAGAAAAGAAAACACCCGCTAAAGCATATAGTGTGTTGTATTAATGCATATCTCTGTAGTATCATAACATGATTAGATAGGGGTTTGAATCCTGCAATTACTCAGTGTGCATATTAAGCGAGATAGATTCCTTATTGGCAAGTCTGATGATGTCAGTACCCCACAAATACAGCAGTGGAAACAAATTTCACGGATAAAGCATACAGCGTATTGTGTTAATTCGTATCGTTCTAGTATCATAACATAGTTAGGAAGGGATTTGAATCCTGCAATAGCTTAGTGTGTGTGGGGGTTGTGTATATGGCTCCCTTTAGGAGGAGTACCCTTTTTGGAGACTGGGAAAACACATTAAAAGAGGTAAACTCCTCTTTGGCAGGTCTGATGATGTCAGTATCCCACAAATAGAGCAGTGAAGATAAAAACTCCCAATAAAGCATATAGCATGTCGTGTTAATGCGTCTCTTAACCATAGCTAGGTAGGAGTTTGAATTCTGCAATTACTCAGTGTGTGTGAGTGGAGGTGGTATATGTGTGTGTGTGATTCCCTTTAAGAGGAGTGTCCTTTTTGGAGACTGGGAAAACACATTAAAAGAGGTAAACTCTTTGGCAGGTCTGATGATGTCAGTATCCCACAAATACAGAAGTGGAGATGAACACTCCAAGTAAAGTATATAGCACGTCATGTTAATACGTATCTCTCTAGTATCCTAACATAGCTGCGTAGGGGTTTGAATCCTGCAATTGCTCAGTGTGTGTGATTCCCTTTGAGAAAAGTTCCATTTTTGGACACTGGGAAAACATTAAAAGAGGTAAATTCCTCTTTGGCAGGTCTGATGATGTCAGTATCCCACAAATACAGCAGTGGAGATGAAAACTCCCAGTAACGCATATAACGCGTCATGTAAATGCGTATCTCTCTTGTATCATAACATAACTAGCTAGGGATTTGAATCCTGCAATTGCTAAGTGTATGTGTGCGTGTGATTCCCTTTGAGAGGAGTGCCCTTTTTGGACATTGGGAAAACACATTAAAAGAGGTAAACTCCTCTTTGGCAGGTCTGATGATGTCAGTATCCCACAAATACAGCAGTGGAGATGAAATCCCCCAGTAAAGAATATAACGTGTCGTGTTAAAGCGTATTCCTCTAGTATCATAGCATAGCTAGCTAGGGGTTTGAATCCTGCAATTGCTCAGTGTGTGTGATTCTATTTGAGAGGAGTGCACTTTTTGGACACTGGGAAAACACATTAAAAGAGGTAAACTCCTCTTTGGCAGGTCTGATGATGTCAGTATCCCACAAATACAGCAGTGGAGATGAAAACGCCCAGTAAAGCATATAACATGTCGTGTTAATGTGTATCTCTCTAGTATCATAACATAGCTAGCTAGGGGTTTGAATCCTGCAATTGCTCAGTGTGTGTGATTCCCTTTGAGAGGAGTGTCCTTTTTGGACACTGCGAAAACACATTAAAAGAGGTAAACTCCTCTTTGGCAGGTCTGATGATGTCAGTATCCCACAAATACAGCAGTGGAGAAGAAAACTCCCAGTAAAGCATATAATGCGTTGTGTTAATGCGTATCTCTCTAGTATTATAACACAGCTAGCTAGGAGTTTGAATCCTGCAATTGCTCAGCGTATGTATGTGTGATTCCCTTTGAGAGGAGTGCCCTTTTTGAAGACTGGCAAAACACATTAAAAGAGGTAAACTCCTCTTTGGCAGGTCTGATGATGTCAGTATCCCACAAATACAGCAGTGGAAACAAATGTCACCAGTAAAGCATATAGCAGATTGGGTTAACGCGTTTCTCTCTAGTATCGTAAATAGTTAGGTAGGGGTTTGAATCCTGCAATTGCTCATTGGGGGTGGTGTGTGTGATTCCCTTTAAGAGGAGTGCCCTTTTTGGAGACTGGGAAAACACATTAAAAGAGGTAAACTCCTCTTTGGCAGGTCTGATCCTTAGTGTGTGTGTGTGTGTTTGATTCCCTTTGAGAGGAGTGCCCTTTTTGGAGACTGGCAAAACACATTAAAAGAGGTAAACTCCTCTTTGGCAGGTCTGATGATGTCAGTATCCCACAAATACAGCAGTGGAAATAAAAAATGCCAGTAAAGCACATAGCGCATTCTGTTAATGCATATCTCTTTAGTTTCATAACAGAGGTAAGGGTTTGAATCCTGCAATTGCTACATGTGTGTGTGTGTGAGACACTGTTGGTCAATGTGTTGTGGGGTTTACTTTTACAACTGTATGACATATCAGTAAAACAACAGTATGTGCATTGCACACTTTAGGTATCTGTGTGGCAAATACATATATGTACATGTGACCTCAATTGTTATCTGTGTGGCAAATACATATATGTACATGTGACCTCAATTAGTTCATCGGTGTGAAGCCTGCTTTCTACACGAATACATCTGTTACCATTGACAGTCTGTGCTGCTGCTTCTCAGACCTTAGGTCACATATGTATGTATGTGGCAAGGCCAGCCACTGTAGTGATCTGTGGCCTAGGTCATGTGTGTCACACACACCCATGACACTTTCTATAGAATAGTGTGAGTGAGGGTTCATGCCTGGGGTATATGTCAGACATGTTCAAACACAACACAGTCTGTCAACAATGGCCATTCATTATAGGTGTACAACACCTCCATGGATATGCATACAGACCCCTTTTTGCTTGTGAGATGCACTGAGGGACATCAGCATACCTTTGGAAATGCAAATACCAAAGGACAGATGACATAACATGTGGCTGTATGTACACATCGGTGCCCCTGCTACATGTTGTGGGCTACTAACAATGTGGTACTGTCAGGATACTATGTATAGTAAATGTGGATGACTATGCTATAGTTGGCTTATAGCTTTACAGCATGGGTTGGTCAACAGGTATCTGTCTGTATGATACCCTTGTGGAGGATAAGTGTCTCATCCGGAGAATGCATTGTAGGTCACTGTATGCATTACCAGATATGGACTGACATATCCCTAGTGTGTTTGCTTGTATCTAGGACTGCTACATGCCAAACAGGAGTGGTCCCAGGAATGGGTGGCGGGCAATACCACTGGTTACTGGTATAGTATAGTACCGGAAGGACTCAAATGCTACTGTGTATCGTACATCTGTGTGTCACTTGTCAAGACATCATCTAACAATTGGGTAAAATCAGGCTGTTGAGGTTATGTATACTACCAGAATGCAAAACAATGACCGATATAAACAGTATCACCCACAGCATAGTGTCAAACCATGTCATATGCACATGTGTACCCAAGTTGTAACATATGTTTAGTAAAATGCATACTGGCCACCAATACGAAATATGAAGAGTTAACACTGTGCAATACAGGGCATGTCACCCTTCCCATGTGTCCACTATGCACATACATGCAGAGAGTGCACCTCCACCATGTTCACAAATGTACACCTGCAAATCTGTACTGCACACATCACACACGTACCATCCACTCACCAACACATGCTGCCAGTACCGCACATATCAGCCAAGTGGCACATGAGCGGACAATACAGTCTTGGAATTAACACTGGTGTAAACAATACTACATTGATAACCATAGCTTTAATGCATCATGCCTGCTCAGATATACCTACGAGGATATCAGTACACTTTGCTGTTGACAACATGCTAACATTGCTACACTGCTATTAGGTCACCCTGTGCATCAGCACCATGCAAGCCTGTTCCTGCATCATTGTCACAGATGACAGGAGGTGGCACAGTTTCATCATATGCACAGGGTGTGTTATTGGTTTGCCAGAGCCCGACAATGACCCATCAAATCGACATGTATGTGTGTGTGTGTGTGTGTTTGTGTGTGTGAGGGACAACAGTACAGTATGGGTCAATGTTGGTGTAATGTGTGTGTGTATGTGTTAGCCCTCGGTGTTTGGTTTATGTGTGTGTGTCTGCATGAACACAGTTCCACCTTGTGGCTGCCAAATACGGGAGGTTGTGGGACAGCCATGGACTATACCTGCCATACCATATGGATCACTGTCTCCGGCCATGGACACAGTATCTGTGCCCACCAGGGGTGCCACGGACAGTATCGTGTACTAAGCCAGACTGGGTACTATCGTCAGAGGCAGAGGGATGTCAACTGGACCCATGTCCCTGCTGGGACTGGCCAGAACCACGTGCACATGGTTGTCTAGGATGGTCTATTGACAGCCCAGACCCAACATTGCTGGGGCTGGTACTGCTACTATGGGAGCGGCTGGGACTTGTGTGTTGTCCGCGACAACTGCCAGCTGATGATGTTGCTGGCATACATCCACTTCGACGTCTCAGCCGTCCTGCACTGTCCTGGCACATGGACATTACATTGCGGAGGACATCTAGTGTCTCCCACCAATGTCTATCAATGACCTCAGTGTAATTATGGATGGCACCGGCAAGGTCACGGATACTGTCATTGATAGCAGTGTTGTGAGCCCTCTGTGCCCTTAGTCCCTGCCTGGTGTACCATTCCATACGTGCCTGTGCCTGCATTACAGCGCGGAACATACCTGAGGTTGTGAGACCTGTGGCGGCATGTCTGTCAGGGGCACTACGACCAGCAATGCTCCCACAAGAACCACTGGTCATATGCCTATGTGGTACCATTCCAGGTGTCTGGGTATGGCTGCTGTGTGAGGTTGCATGTGCCATAGATACCACACTATCCTGGTTGATGCCTACTGTATGCTGTTCCTCCGCTAAGGCCATTGGTGTTAAGGGATGTATCGGCAGTATTAATGTGCGCATAGATGGGGTGGACAGCTGTGTACTGTCGATTGGCGGACCAACGACAGACCCTGACAAACCTGCCTGTGCCACTACACATGTGTCATCATGTCCAGTATTTGTGGAAGTGACTTAAGGTTCCCTGCTGCACTCATCCAACAATACCTCAGCACCTGTGAGAGGAAGACAGGAAACACACTTCACAATCTGTACAGGATGTTAGCACACATGAACACATGCACACATGAACACATGCACACATGCACACATGCACACATGAACACATGCACACATGCACATATGAACACATGCACACATGAACACATGCACACAAATACACTACTCAGTCAAGTTGACACACACACACACACACACACACACACACACACACACACACACACACACACACACACACACAGACACACACACACACACCAACAGCAATACGGAACATATTCATTAGTGGTTGATGGTGGAGAACAGTATCACAAGCCAAAGAGTTCTATTACACGTGTCAGCATGCAGGATGTGTGTTGCTCAACAGCATGCAGTGCGAGTGTGGAGAGTCCTTGTTGATAACAATATACATGTCGTTGATACATGTGTGTTGTTCAATGATTGGCCTCACCCTGGAACACAATGTGTACATGGACACAACATTGCTGTGCAAGTCTGAAACGCTTTCCAATGTCCTGTGCACCATCACTCATAGGTATACATACCATGGCCGGATGCACACAACTCTCAGGTGTATAGCAATGAATGCTATGTGTGATACTGTAGTTACTGTAACTGGATGCAGTGCAGTACCATGAGCCATCATCAGGCAACATCATGTGGTCACTCAAGGCCACTAATGTATGTCACACTGGCAACTATCTTGCTGTACCTGACCCGCACCACTTTGGCTACATTAACCATTTCACAGCCAGTTGTTACATGGATATGTATGGTGTTCAATAGGGAGCATTGCCTAACAAGAATGTGTTGTGTGTTGAAGCATGTCACACTGCCCCATGATAGGCCTCTACCCCTCAGGTATAGTATGTGCGCTGTGTTTATGACATTTGGGATACTGGATTATGACCTTACAGCAGGTGTCTACATACGCCATGTGTATCATATTAACACTTACTGCATATGACAAAGTGGTGTATGTTGTGTGCATGTGTATTGACTCCGCCTATACAATATCCACTACCGTGTACCACAATTGGTTGGGATGCTCTGTGTATTGCATGTGTTTGAGGCAGCTACTCATGTTACTGGGATGTGCATAGTCCCACAGAGAACATGCAGAGCATGCATTATGTGTAGGTGTTTTACATGTGTATATGGCCTACAAGTCTCCTATGACAAGCACATGTTATATGCTATATTAAATATAGAACACTCACCAGCATGGGTTTGCTGTCTTGCTATCACACCAGAGGGACCTACAAGGATGTGAGACAGTTTGTCAGTGTCAACAACTATGGCATTGCTGCTGTGTGTTTGCAATTTTACAGTAGTACAGTAGGTGACAGTCACGGGCATACAAATCATGTTCCAAATTATCAGTATTGCATGACACCAGGCTCCACATCTTCTGAATACACAGTACACATCTGATAAATCCATGTTCTAACAATTGAGCTAACGGTAGTCTACAGATATGCCATGTTACCTGCATGCTCTGTATCTACGTGCTGGGTGACTCCGGCCTCCATGATGACACATGTCTGTTGTACTGGTTGGCCAGGAGCCACCACACTGAGGAGCAGCTCTTCGACTCTGGTGAGGGGGGGGGATGTGTTGCTGCACCACCACCTGTGGCAAGCTGTTGTCTGTGGACATCGGAGGCATGCTGCTGGACATGTCTGATTAAATCACTGCAGTAATGGCGTACCCGCTCATAAGTCCGGTTATGCATGCCTACATCATTCACCCGATGGACAACATCCTGGCACAGTGCAGTGCGCCCATGCTGGTCCTGACTGGATGTGGAGAACAGCAGGTTGTGATGATGTATCAGGGCATCAAAGATGACTTCCTCCTCCTCAGGGGAATAGGCAGGTTTCCTGTTGTGAGACATATCCCTGGAAGACAATAAAACAGTAATTGTGAGCAAGTCCTGTGGCACACTTAACATGCTAAAGTACAGACATCAATGAAATGCCATATATAACAACCTATTGGCTGTCAGTAGATACACACTTTTAATACCACATATGAACGCTCAGCCCACAACTGCCTGACAGTGCCTGGCACATACTATATACCAAACCGTGTTCTGCACAGCAACAAAGTGAAACCAGTATGTAAGACTATACAACAGTACATGGCACATTGTATGTGACACAATGCACCACCTAGCCACATGAGGTGTATATGAAGCTAATGCATGCAGACATTTGTCATCCATTGAAATGAATGTAAAGTACAGTTACAGTACTACCAGTACACCACGCTACTTGTTGACAGCAAACCCCTCAGTAACATATGTGCACATTCATCACTATAGGTGGCATACTGCTGTACTACACTATACATGTTGCTAGATATGCACTTATATCCTGAGAGACACACATACCACCAAGGCCATGTTACAGGCATACCCACACACACATCAGACATACATACAAGACACAAAGGTTTGGCAACCCAGATTAGTTTTACCTGTGTAACATACAGCACTGTGTGTCAGCACCTACAAAACCTCATGCCTGAGGTATGTAATGTGTGAGGACTACAGGTAACAAACAATACAGTGTTTCCAAGCAATGTGGATATAAAGCATACTGTGCTGTTTAGGCCTACAGCTTCAGGTAGTACTACAGTTCATACGGGATTTGTATTCACTAATGTTAACAATCAATTAGCATACATGTACTGTTTAGCCTACAATGGCACACTCCGGTCAACACCATAGGATTACGTCACACCGTATGCCATACTGCTTTTCCTGCCTAGCAATAGCATATGTATCTTTTGCTGGGATTAGAGCTATGACACTGCATACCATGATATACACAGTTTCCCACTAGGCTATCACACATATACACAACTTTGACACATTCGGCTACACATTCACCATCACACCCAGTCAACCTCACATAGCAAGTAATGCACCAAGTACATGCGTGTGTGTATCGAGTCCTAGGTAGCTAATAGGCTATTATCCGTAGGGTCTATGGAAGCCTAGCCATATGGTACCCTGCCCTTCAACACCCATGTAATGTAGGTTCATCATGTGCCCCTGTCATCAGAGCCACAGAGGTGATTCCCGGGTTGTGTTTCCTATCTCACATCCAGTCATCATGATTATTCATGACAACTGCTAATGAGGACCTTCATTTCCTATCGATAGGTAGTTAGTTCCAGAGTATGGTATGTGTCTGAGATGATAATGTACCACTCCAGCATGTTCTGCTTTTTGACGATACAGGGTTTAGATCAGTACAGTGTGTAGCTTGTATGGAGTTTAATCTGTTTATATGGAGCATGTCCAACACATGTGGGTTTGGCATAGCTTTGTATGTTAGGCAGAGGTTGCCACTGGGTAGGCGGTATGCGACACAGTGTAGCTGTGGTTTTGTAAGACAGTCTGCATAGGGCATCTGTTTGAGTCTGGTAATACTCTTTCTGAGGTACATACCAACAGGGCCAATGTACTCTATGATGGATGCTATGACTGATGAGTACAGTGGAACACTGACCTCTTTTTCCATGGATGACACACCTTTTCTGATGACATGTTGACCGTACTTAGTTTACATGACTAGTGTGGCACTGTGATTATCAATAGGGACACTACTGTCCACCTGTGTCCCGTAGTCTCTTATCCCACTTTCATTGTTGAGTAGACTACCACCTATGTGGTAGTTCATGGGTACAGGACTTTTTAACAAAAGGGATGGCAATACATTTACAACACTGAGCTTGAGCATACATATGAACATCCATTGGTGTACATATAGATGTACATATAGGCACATATACAGTCCACCTTTCATGGTGGGAATATCAATTATGCAAAGGTTGAGAGGGATGCAGTTATGTAATGATATGGCACAGTCTTGTGCAGAATGCATGGAAGGTATTCTCAGCCCATGTATCTTTAGCAGGACCCCCTATCTGGAAGACTAAAAACCTAACAAATCATACCCACGGCGTTTAAACACCACATGTCATATGCCAGCACTGTATGCTGTCTTGTTTGCCACACACTATAGCCTACATATAAATATGCACATAACAACCTGCACCAACATATAAATGTCCATCCTTCACAAACAGTTGCAGTATGTCCCTTGCTCTATGCACATGTTCAGATGCTAATTTTTCAGACACATAAATATCTCTCCGTATGTGTGTGCCATACACACACAGGATCCACACTGTTGTAAGTCCGTACACCTCATGGATGACCTGTTGGGCCTTGCTACAACATGGACAGTCACATGTGTGCATACAGTAATAGTACAGGGAGTATATATAGCTGCAAATGCTAACATTACTATACTAGCCTCGTACAGCAGTTGCCAATGCTAAGCTACACATTATGTGAATATCATGCATGTCTTACTCTGTCACATCCAAGTTTATATAGGTGTTTGCACTACTCCCCCAAACTGCCATTATACACAGTACTGTACAGACCATAGATAACATGTTCAGATGTTCAACATATAATGCTGAGCTACATATGTCACTGTTATGTCCCACTGCACACAGCTACACACTAATTTCTCCATGGCAGTAGTTATGTATGGCATCACTGCATACATACCTACTGCTTCCACATATGCATGTTTCAGAGTATGTACAGTACTATTCATAAACATATACTACTTGCCGGTAACTACAAATCTGTTACATATCTGTTACTCACTTTCAGGTCCGTCTGTGTATGCTTTGACAATTTTTTTTTTTATTTATTAAGTAAAGTTTTTTACTTAAGTTTTATTATTGGTTATTAATTTTTTTCTTAATTAATATATTTAGGTTATAATTAAGTAAATATATTTTTTTACTTAATTAAAGATTTCTTTATTAAGTAATAAAGTTTGTCACTACTCTCCAGGAGTTCTAGAGTTGTCGACACGTGCAATGTAATGATTGCATGTGGGGATAGCAAGTACAGTCTGCTTTTATAGGTATCTGCACATGTGCATGTGATGCCCTGTGCACCAATTGGTGCCCAGTATTTGGTAAATGCATACAGCCTGCTGTGTGGTAATTGCAGTACTCACTGTCATAGCAACCCAATGCTATAAATTGCTAAGGTATGTAGGCGTAGCCCTTTCAGATTTCCAGAGTGGGGCCCATGCTTGTTTGTGTGGACACTGTTGTGTAAGTCAGAAGGTTGATATACTTCTTATATCTGAAGCTAGAGATGTAGGCAGTGATGTACATGTTGTAATCAGACCTGACTATTGCCACTTGCAGTACAGAGCTATCAGTGTAGAGTTTAACTCACCCCTACAAATGCTTACACAGCATTTATGTGACTCTGTAGTTTCTTTTCTACTCATATAATTAACTGCCTTACAAATGTAGTTATTGAGAAGTATTCTTTTGGCACATGAATTGTTTGTGAACTGTTATACTGTGAATATTAATGTACTCACTTCTGCAGGGTTTGTGGTTTTATTGTTGACATTAGCACAGGATTCACAGGACAACTGTACAATTCCAGTACTGTGTATGCCTACCTACATCCTTGGTAGACCCTAAACACATAAGTGTATTTAAATTGTGGTGGGGGGGATGCTGACATACAGAGAGCATTATGCATTATTGTGTGAATGTTATCTTACTGGACATAAAGGATTAGTGTGTACCTGTTAGTTTATCAAGGCAGGTGGTCTGTCTGCATAGTTCCCAACTGTGAACCTATCCAGATGGTAGTCAAATGTTACACTGTTATTCTTTGTCTGTGCAACCCACAGGCATTTTCATCACTGGTACAATGGCATTGTTACAGTCAGTTGCTCCCAGTACATGGCTACATCCTTTGGTATTTCTGTGTTGTACTCCTACATAAGGGTATGCTTGTGGAGGTCCTACCAAAGTGATTTGCAGAGTGTGTAACAGCAGATTAGCTGATATGCCTGTGTGTTTGTGCCTCTGCTAGGCCTATGAAATACTCAGATACATCTTTGCATGGAGTCAGGAATAGGTAGTTAAAAGTGAGGTACACCTTACACATAATAGAGACAGTAAGTGTAGACTTGAGTGAACAGTGCATATGGATTAGTACTCCTTTTATGAAGTACAAACAGTGTCTACTGTTATTATTGTCAGTATTCATTGTGTAATACCCCACCTTTCTGACTGACGTCAGTACTTTTCAGAGGGATTCAGAGAGACACAGCTAAAATATGTTTCACAATCAGGGACATCCCTGTAAAGTAGTCACAGTTAGGTAGTATGGCCTCTGTCCTAATCAGATATGTGAATGTCTGACCTGCTATCATACTGTGTGGGGGTTGTAAAGTGCCTCTGTAAAATTATTTGCTGCTAGAATGGCTGCTTCTCATATCACACTCATGTAATGCATTCCACAACAATTGCTGGTAAAGATCCACAGAACAAGCTTTGTGTTATGGCCTTCCTATTTTTCATTTACATTCAGTCATTGTAATGCATGATATATTTATTTCAGCACCAAGTTATTGTATATCTGCTGTGGCTTAGTGGTAATTCATACAGTCTAGTGTGTCAATGGTCTGGGGTTGGAGACTGGCACAGGTATTTTATTTTGCTGCTGAGCAGAACAATGACCCTGACATAGAGTGACTAAGGCACTTTTAAGCAGTTGTAAGTGGGTTTGCGCGGGTTTGTGTGACGCTTAGCAATACTAAGCTAAGCGAACACATGCACACACTCGCTTAATTCTGCTTACTACTGCTTAAAATGCTTACTCCTGCTAACCCCCGTGCTAATTTCCTTGAAAGAAAAGAAAATGGGGAGATAGGAAAGTGTTGAAAAAGGGGGCACAAAGAGGGACAGACAGTAGGGTGTGCAGAACAGGTGTAGGGAAGGTCCATAGCTGCCCATTTCTTTACCAACAACAGCTGTGCATGTGCAATAACTTTGGAGTGATATTTGAAACCTTCCACCCCTGAGAGAGGGGTGAGGACAACAAAGTATGTTGTGCTGCCAATTGTAATTATCAGTTTACATGTCCAGTGGACATGTGTGCGAAATGGGCAGCTATGTATGGGGCGTAATTTTTTTGTGGGTACAGAATGCCCTTTTTTTATTTTTATTTTTTTCAGGTGAGAGTGGAAAGTGAGGTAAAGGAAGTAGGTATATTTGGGGAGGTAGGTTGGGGAGGTAAACAGACAAGACAAACAAGATGCATATAGGGGCGGTGTATGACACATGGGGTGGGTGAACACAATTGACAGGGACGGATGTTTGGAAATTGCAAGCCCATGAGCCCATAGATGGTAACAGAGGAACTGAGATCCCCACCCATAGGCAGTCACCACTGCACTTTCACAGCCCCAAAGGTGGCTGTGCTGGGGGCTGCATAGGATGGGCAGGCTCACCCATGGGATGCGCCACTCTCGCCTCGAGCTGGCGTATGGAATCAGTGACTGAACACTGGATCTCCCTACGCACCACAACGCGGAACCTTCGAAGGGTGACAGGTGGCCCTTCTCCGCCCATGCTTGCACGGGGGGACGAGCCCCATCCCCTGCAGCACTTCCACCCGAAGGTGGCACAGGACCAACAGAGGAGGGGAGCCCGGGCTGGGCACCGGACCTGTTGGTGCCAGGTGCACTCGTCAGCTGAGGAGGGACAGGTGGGTCCGCTGGGACCGGCCTTCCCATACGTTTTGTGATTAGGTGTGTTTAATTACAACATAAACAACAGCATTCCAAATTAGTTGTAACAGCATGCAGTAATATTCCCATTAACCCAACACACCAAGGTTCCAACAGTTGAACAGCAAGCATAACACATGCATATATTGAACAACAGTGGACATTCCAACAGCATGCAGGGATGATTGGTGGCAACAGGCTACCATGATTGTGGTGTTTGAACAGGGCACATGCATCAAAGTGAATGCAAATATTTATAGAGCAATAGGACATATGTCCCAAAAAATGTTTTGAGATTACACATACCCATTGAGTTGTGGAATTGCATTGTTTATGCACATACAGTAGGGTGTAGAAACAAACCTCAATTAACATCTTATAAGTACTTTTACTCTACACTACATTCCTATTGACTGCAGGTGTATATCCCCTACATGTATTGTTACACTTGGCAACATACATTAGGTTGTGTAATGGGTTTGGCTAGTTCATTATATACCTGACCTATATCTGACAAACTAACTGTCCAAGATGCAGATGTTACTGTTACATATTTATTGATTGTATTTATATTTCTTTATCTACATATCTGGATGTGTTCACGTGACATTTTCAATTAGATTTGTACAGAACCCTACATTCCGTGTAGCACAACCACATTTCTGGGGATCTAATTAACAAGCTACTCATGTGCCAGATTTACTTATGCATGCCAGCCAGTAACCGACTGTTGAGGACTGTATATATGCTTCACAGCTACTGGCACTTCCATCAACCACTTTAGATGGGACTGCCCAACTGTGGGTTGCCAGCACTTATTAAAACAGTACTATTTGTATAATGCAAGGGTACAACAACATTTCAAAGTAAGTGATACAGACACACTCCAGGTTTTATACCTTTATTAATTACATTGCACACTTTTCCACAGGCTCTCTCCTTTATTTGATATTACAGTGCATATGGAAGACATATTCAAGACATATTATACCTTTATTAATAGGTTAGAACACTCTTTTTCAGGCTCGCTCACTTATTTTATATGACAGTACATGCAGAGATATTATTCCGGGCATATTTTATCTTTCTTAATGGGTTACTACACTCTTTTTCTGGCTCTCTGACTTATTTTATATAACAGTACACGCAGAGTAATTATTCAGGGCATTTTATGGCTGTATTATTGGGCTACAACACTTTCTTACAGGCTCTCTCACCTATTTAATATAACAATACATGCAGAATAATTACTAACCTGCCTGGTGGCGCAGCCTTAGCAGTCTATCTGCATAGGCTTGCTGATTCACAGCACGGACACCTGCAGCTGTGAAGTAAATGAAGGGATATTGAGACATACCTATCCATTATACAGAATCAATTAGCATGTCTTACATACTGCATTCCATAGCTACCTACTCAGTATTGGGGCATCTTGCATCCCATGGGCCTCCTGTATCCATTGGTTCAGTAGGTCCTGCTTCCATCTCTTCAGGTCTGCATGGTGGTGGCGGACCTGCTCACCAGTCCGAGGAATGCCTGTGACACTGGTGAGGTCATGAGCTAACCGGTTCCAAGCCTCTGCCTTGTACTCTGTCCCTTGGAACTGGCCCTGCAGGAGTCTTGACTCATGATGGTGGACAAGGAGCCAAACCATGTATTTCAACTCCTCGATGCCCCAACGTTGTGCTCTAAAGCATATACCCTCTCCAGCACCAGCCATTCTAACTGCAGATGGGAGCTACAATCAGTTATTGCGAGTATTCCTGCCTATGGGGCTTAAATATGCCGCATTTCCCGCACGTTTTTGTGATTGGCCGTTTTTAAAAATTTTTGGCTGAGTGCAGACCTGCTTAGTAATGATTAATCTACCATTTATAAGTATATGTATGTTAACAGTGGCTGTTTATTCTAAGATGTCATGGCTTAGTGGTTCAGTACTTTGATTATGCTGCACAGAGTCCTGGGTTCGAACCTTGTCATTGCATTTTATTTTACTACTGCCCAGACAGGCTAGGGGGTGTGGCTGTGTTTAGGCAACTTTGCTCTATGTTGCTCCACGTTGCCCTACGGTGCGCTGGTTGGCATGGCGCACACCTCCGTGCAAACCAATTGTGCTGGGTAAAGCGCTATTTAGCTATGGGCAACTCTATTGCGCTGGGTAAAGCGCTGCTTAACTACGGGCAACTATATTGCGCTGGCTAAAGCGCTGCTTAACTACGGGCAACTATATTGCGCTGGGTAAAGCGCTGCTTAACTATGGGCAATTATATGTCAGGATCCTTTATAAATATATATTTTGTTCACTGATACATAGGCCATTTCAATGCTTTTTAGTAAAATTTTAATCATATATGTCAGGAATTATTTCATATACTAATTTAGAACATAAATAGGAAGGGGAGTGGTGGGACTCGAGCCGTGAATGCCTCCTCTTTGTGCAAACTCTCTACCATTATGCTATTACTATTTGGCGTAATTTGCATAAACATTCCTTCTTATGCTCTTCCATGTCGGGATTGCTAACTGCAGCTAAGCAATGAGCACACCTACGCACACACGTGCAAATATGGGCAGCTATATCGGGAATTAGAAAAAAAAAAATTAATGTTTTACTTTTTATAACTGTGCTGGGGGTTTACAATGTCGGGGAGTGTGGTGTTGGGTACATGGACATTTGAGCGGACTCACTCTTCTGTGTTGACATTTTGCATTTCGGACACTTGCAGGGGTGTGGACCTTTAGACTGCTCTGCAGTCGGACACGCCCCCTGCTTTCCTGCATGGCCCGTGTTAGACGTGGAGTTGAGTCAGCGTGCCCTCATAAATATTCATGGCACGCTGACATCATACCTTTCAACTGCAGCCTCCGAGTAAGACATTTTTCATCTTACATGGAGGGTTCGTAAATCCGGGTGTGCGTGTAATGCCTAGAAGATTTGGACTACATGTGAGTACTGCTGTTATATTTCTGAACATTGCTACTTGTGCAAGGTTTATCTGTACCTAATACTTCTGCATATGTTTTAGTCTGGCCAGGATGTTTGACCAGCTCACGGCTGTATGGCTATGCATATAATGTTAGGTGGTTTACAATGTGCTCACCAGACATCTTTAGTTTGGTGTAAATGTGTATCATACTGTGCTGATAATCAGTAATTGGTAACACTTCCTTGTGTAATTACTTTTCAACCCTCTGAAACAGGATTAGTTGAAACAAACCCTGTAACATCAGCAGCTGTTCCATTGTATAACAGCAACTATTTCACATAGGGCCATGTTAGTGTGGTTCTGTCCAGGTATGTTAAGGTCTCAGCAGATGTCATACAGTGGTGATTAATTGGTTATGGTATGACAGTATGTATTGCTGTAATTAGTTTGGGTGTGGGGGAGATGTTGGTGGGTGTACATAGCAGATGCAGGTGTTTAGGAACTGCTTTTATACATATTCTACATGTGTGTGGGTGTTCTTTCCCTATGTGAACACCTATCCCTTAGTGGACTAATACTATGGTAATTGCAGGCTGATTCATTAAGGCACTGTTAAATGCTTCCTGTATAGCATGCAGATATTGTTAGTCCTTGAATCCTTTTGGCAATACATGAGAATGTAATAAAGTTTTGCTACATGAAGGATGTCTGTGTATTTCTGTCATAGATATTTGCAGTCATTGTAGTTGTGTTGTTGACTAACCCTATTTGGCTCATGTCCATAGCACATATTTGTAATAGTGTATTGCCATATACTCTACATATGTTATGTTCATTTTGTTTGGGGGTGGCAGAATGTGTGATTGCTATGGTCCATGTTATACTCAGATTTGAACACTTCAGATGCTGTGTACACACATATATGTATGTGTATATATATATATATATATATATATATATATATATATGTGCATAGAGATATAGATATAGGGATTCCATACATTTGAAAAATCCAAAAATGGCTGAAAAAGGCAACATTAAAGCAGGTAATCCTTCTTAAAACGAACTTTTAATCCAACAGATTATGAAGACAGTGAGCACTTTCACGTTATCACAACGTTTCATCAGAAAGACACACTTCATGAGAAACATTGATGTGTGAATGGGTAACAGAATATACACCCCTGGGATCATGTGTCCGAGAACCATACAGCCAGGGGGTGGGGGAGCCCCTCCAGTTTTATAGCTGCAAGACCTGTTGGGGAAATTGAATGGTGTTGATGTTTCACATTAACATGCCCTATTTTAGATCACTAAGTGCCCCTATCACCCTCCACCACCCCAGTCCTCAATAGCTTCCTGCAAATCTGCCTGGAATCACTTCATTGGCTATGCTTGACAGAGACTCATTTACTTCATCAATGGTGCGGAGAAAGTCAACACACTGTAGCTATGCTTTTAAATGCCCTTGGGCAGATAACCTAATACCTATATGTGAAGCTTTAATGTTCAGGCCATCACAGACATAATATATGAATAAACAGAGCTTTCAGATCACAATATACAGTGAAAAATCACCATGTAGTCAGAAAACAGTTAAGTACAGCAAGAACATACAGAACACTGATACTTAATCACTCCAAAAGCCTATCTTGGAAGCTAGAAGACTTGTATAAGTTTAAGGCTTTCTATTGCTTACTAGTAGGTTACCTACAGGAAAGATGAGAAACAAGCACAGATGGGTTGGCATGCAACAATACCATACCTGCTTGCATGTGTTAGCCTTAGGCTTTGTAATACTGGCCAAGGCTATTGATGCCCCCATGGTGCCTTTTTTAGGCAAGTCTCAAAGGTGATTCCCACCTCCGTAAAAGCACAATAGTGGAATCATTGAGTGTTATGTTACTCAACGCCAGGGGTTGTAATCACAACATGCACACACTCATAGCACTCCTCCGTATGGACAACATCGACATCTGTGCAGTAACTGAGATGTGTTTTAAGGCTCCCGAGAGCACACCAGCACTACTGGCCTACAACCCAAACCACACATTTTGGCCACAGAACATGGACTGACACAGACATGGAGGGGGTGTATCCATATTCATCAGGGATAACTACACCTCCAGGTTAGTGGGACAGCATGATAACTCTGAGATCATCCATGTGCAGCTAACATCAGCCACAAATCACCCTCCATGACCCAGGATCACCAATTCTCCTACCTGGAGACATTGGAAAACATGACAGCCCTGCCGAACACCCTGGTATTGGTTGACGTCAACTACCCCTACCATTAACTGGGAAACATACTCGAGTACTCACTTCCAGGCCAAGTGCTTCCTGGAATTTATCACCTCATATGCCCTGTGTCAGATGGTAATCTCCCTACAAAGAGGTGGAAACATACTAGAAGTGGTAATCACCAACATAGGTGACAGGTGCACCACAGCAGAGGTAAACTGGTCACTGGTTAGATCTGCCCATGGACTTTTCACTGATGATTTCCACACCCAACCATCTCAACCACCCAAGGAAACAACTGTGAATACCTTTCCTACAGCTAAATTCACACTACTAAAGACAGAGGTGGGAGGTTTCACAGCCCCCACGCTAAGGGAAAGCACTGCTCAAGATGCAGAAAGATTTACAAATGCACTCTATAAGCACCTACAAGGATGTATGGATCATGTCATCACTGGTAAACCAAGACTCGCTCCTCCTAGACAAGGACACCAGGCTGGTGGACCCCTGCAATAAACAGGCTATACAACAGAAGTAAGACAGTAGTCCAGAAAAACAGCAACACCCAAGAAGGGCAGACATCTGTGACCAGTATTAGTAAGAAACAGAGGTCCTTCATGAAATCATCCAAGGCTAACATCAACAGGAAAATAGGCAGAGATTCGAAAGATAACCACAAAACCTTCTTTAACTATGTCAAGGGTCTAAATGGTAACACACAGATTTGCACTGTGTCAGTGCAATGTAGCACAAAATATACTGACCCTAATGATATCGCCAACATCCTTGCAGATACATTCAGTGCAAACTTCACCCCCTAAAGAGCCCAAAACTACACCCAGAAAGTACAGTATCCCAGACATCAGAGACACACAGGTGGAAATGGCTCTCTCAGATGGCAAACCACAGCATCAGTGGAGGCAGATGGTGTCCCAGACTGCATCTTGCAAACACTGCAAGACAAACTAACCCCCCACCTAATTAAGCTTTTCAACCTCAGCCTCTACACAGGCTACATGCCCATACAATGGTGCATAGCAATGGTTATTCCACTCCACCAAGGTGGAAACACAACTGATCATGGTAACTATAACCCCATAAGCCTGACTAGCCTGGTCTGCAAAGCTATGGAGCACATCCTCATGACACTAATTGACAAAGATATTTGTAACCTCCAAACACTTGACCCAACCCAGGTCAGTTTGGTTGAGTGCAGATCATAGGTTCATAGGTAGGTACTAGGTTATCGGCCCTAGGGATTATACAAGCACAGTCAAAAAGGTACCCTGACTTTTGCCACCAAAGAAAATTATTTTCCTGTGCCACTGTTGAGAAGAGCCACAGAGGTGATCCTTGGGGTGAATTTCCTATTTCCCATCCAATCATCAAGATTTTTCTTGAAGAGTGCTAATGAGGAGCTTTGTTTGCTATAGAAAGGTGGTTTATTCCAGAGTATGGAAAGTCTCTGGGACAGGAATCTATCCCTCTGGCATGTTCTGTTTATTGTGGTGACAAGGTTTAGGTCCCTAGAGCATGTAGCTCGGAAGGATTCGGATTTCTTTAAGTGGAGCATGTCCGACAGCTCTGGGTTTGACATAGCTTTGTATGTTAGGCAGAGATCACCTCTGAGTAGGCGATATGCGACGGAGAAAAGCTGGAGTTTTTTGAGACGGTCTGCGTAGGGCATCTGTTTGAGGCCGGTAATCCTCTTTGTGAGATATTTCTGCGGCCTTTTCAGTTGTTGTAGATATCTTGTGAGGTACATAGCAAAAGGGGCGTTGTACTCTATAATGGGTCTAATGAGTGATGAGTAGAGGGGAACAATGACCTCTTTTTTTCTGGATGAGAAATCTTTTGTGATGAGGTGTACCACGTAGAAGGATTTCCTGACTACTGTGGCAATGTGGTTATCAAAGGGGAGACTACTGTTCACCTGTGTCCCAAGGTCTCTTATCACACTTTTGGTGTTAAGTGTACTACCGCTTATGTTGTAGTTCATGGGTACAGAGTTTTTACCAAAGGGGATGACAATGCACTTTTTGGCATTGAGCTTGAGGCCATGGCTTTGACACCAGGCATCTGTCTAATTGAGGCCTTTTTGTAGGATGTCCACATCATTAGGAGTTTCGATTATGGCTCCTAGTTTGCAGTCATCTGTGAACTTCATTAGCCAAAGACCTTCTGTGTTATCCTGTACTTCAGAGAAGTAGATAACAAACAGGAGAGGACCCAGGACTGAACTCTGTGGCACTCCACTTGTCACTGGCCTGAAGATGGATTTGGAGTCTGCTACTTTCACAGGGTGGGTTCTGTCAGTGAGCCAGTTGGCAACCGATCTTGTGACATAGGTATTTATACCTAATTTAGTGAGTTTATCTATAATTCCAGAGTGGGGGATGGTGTTGAAAGCCTTGACAAGATCTTGATAGGCTGTGTGAACCACCTTACCCTTGTCTACGGCTTTGGTGACTGCTTCAATGAAGTCTATCAGGTTTAGGAGACATGATTGGCCTTTTACAAACCCGAACTGGGTGGAGTCCAGAGTTTGGAGATTACCAATGTCTTTGTTTATATGTTCCATGATGATACGTTCCATGGCCTTGCAGACCAGGCTCGCCAGGCTAATGGGGCACTAGTTCCTGGGATCTGTGGTGGCTCCCCCCTTGTGGAGTGGAATAACCATCACTGTGCGCCATTCAGCAGGCATAAAGCCTGAGGTGAAGCTATGATTGAACATGGTACTTGGGTTGGGTGCCAGTTCGTTCTGTAGTTCATGTAGAACGCAGCCTGGGATGTTGTCTGATCCCATGGATGCTGTGTTCTTAGCTTTGGAGAGTGTGGTTTTTACCTGTGCAGCCGTGATTACAGGAACTTTGCATTCTTCCGGTATAGAGATGGGCTCTTTAGGGGGTGAGAGGGGATAAAGTTAGCACTGAACCTATCTGCCAGGATGTTGGCATTATCAGTTGGGTCTGTATATTTAGTGCCATTCTGCTGTAACTCAGAGCAGATCTGAGTGGTGCCATTGAGATTCTTAACATAGCTATAGAATGCTTTGTGGTTGTCTTTAGAATCAGTGGCAATTTTGTTTTTGTAACTAGCTTTGGAGGATTTTATCAGGGATCGCAGCTTCTTACTGAGGCTGACCAGGGAGCTCCTCCACCCATGGGATTTTACTCTCTTTTGCAACAGTTTCTTCCTTCTTTTGTACAATTTGTTTATGGCAGGGGACCAACAGATTGGCTTCCTTTTTTTGGTTCTGTTTGGGATAGCACGATCCATGCACTCATGTAAGTGCTTATAAAGTGCAATTGTGTAGGATTCAGTAGTTGTAACTGTATTGTCCATCTGCATGGGTGTCATGAAGTTCACCACTTCTGTCTTAAGAAGCATGAAGTTGGGTTTGGAGAAATTTTTTACCATGGTTTCCTTAATGGGGGGTGGGGGTAGGATGTGGATATCTAGGGTACTTAGCTTACGGTCAGATTGGACCAATGAAGCGTTGACTTCAGTTGTGGAACACCGGTCACTCATGTTGGTAATGACTAGATCTAGGATATTGTTGCCCCTGGTGGGGGTGTGGATAAGTTGATCCAGGGCGTTGGAGTTTATGAATTCCAGAAAGCATTGAGCAAAGCAGTTGGTACATGAGTAGTTTTCCCAGTTAATGGTGGGGTAGTTGAAATCGCCCATTATTAGGGTGTTTGGTTGAATCCTAATATTTTCCAGTACATCAAGAAAAGAGGATTGGGAATCCTGGGGCATGGTGGGTAATCTGTAGCAAGCTAAAATTTGGATTGCAATTTGCCCAGAGTTAGTTTGCACTTGGATAACCTCGGCTGCATTATGCTGCGTAACTAGTCTGGAGGTGTGGATATCCTTAATGAATATGGACACACCTCCGCCTTTGGTGTTCCAGTCCAGGTTACATGACCGAAAAGTGTGGTATGAGTTATAGGCTGATAGTGCAGGGGTGCTCTCTGGAGCCTTGAACCAGGTCTCAGTCACTGAACAGATATCGGTGTTCTCCATTTTAAGGAGTGCCTCGAGTGAGTGCATTTTGAGATTTAGATGTCTAGCATTGAGTAGCATCACCCTCAGTTTTTGCTTGCCTGTTCCTGTTACAGTGGTGAATTTGTCATTTGAACCTTGCCTAAAAAAGGCACTATAGGGGTAGGAAGAACCTAACCAGTATTCGGAATCCCAGGGGTGATAGGTGCAGGCCATCTCTGGCAAAGCATCGTGGTTTGTCGACCATGTCATCCCAGGCAGACAAATACTGGATCCCTTTAGAATGGCACCAGAAGCTTAGCCAATTGTTGAAGTCAGTCATTTTGTCCTTGTACTGCGGCATCATTCTGGGTGATGGCAGAATGCTACTCAGGGCTAGGGTCATACCTGCCTGGGCTACAAGATCGGAGAGCTCTTCCATGTCTCTTTTCATGTAGTCCAGGGAGGTACGTCTCAGGTCATTCACACCAATATGGACAATGGCAGAGTCATATTTGTACTTGTTGTGGAGTGACCTGACTGCATGGGTTATGTGGCGGATCCTGGCACCCGACAGGCAGCTAACAGTAACCTTCTCCTTGTTTAGCCCAGTGAGTGGGACATCAGTGTGCCTGACTATAGAGTCACCTATGACTAATGTGTTGGGTATGTTGTTTTGCCTTATTGGCTGTGGTTGATTAGCACACTGAGTCTGCGGGCTATGTGTCATTTGGGTTGTGTTGGGGGGTGGAGGTTGCTTGCATTTCTGCTTTGGAGGTCTCTGTTGCTTGAGCAGATTATTATTGAGAGCCTCCGCAAATGTTTTTGTGTTTCTATGTGTGGATTTTGGTGGTGTAGATTTAGTGAGACTATGTGATGAGTGTGGTGTGGTGCAAGTGTTTGCCTTCTCCTCTTGACTGTCAAGTTCAGCCTTGATTGGAGAGAGCTTTACCTCCAGTTTGGCTAGATAAGTGCATCTCTCACAGGTTGTAATGTTGGGTGGTAGGAGGAGAGGGTTGTCTGTGTACATGAGGCAATTTCTACATTGCCCCAAGATGCCTAGATTCATCAGAAAGACAGGAGAGAACACTGGGAGCTGACTCTTGGACATGCCTGAATAAAAAACAATTTTCCTCTGGATAAGTGAAGAAAGTGAGTACAAGAGCTGTTTTTCTCTAAGCAATGGAGGAAAGTAAGTACCAAAACTGTTTTCCTCTAGATAATGAGGAAGGTTGAGTGCTGTAGTAATTAATAGGCTATCTAGTGCTTACAAGTTCTGAACAAGTGCTGATCATGAATAAGCAAATTCAAGTGCTAAAACTAAGAATCTGTATCTGCACTAAACTAGTTACAGGAAAGGAGGGAAACAAGTGCAAATGTGGGCTTTTAAATCAGAAAGTTGAGAGAGATGGTAAAACTGCCCAAACGGCCAATAGCTACAATTTCTGGGCCAGAACCAATCCTTATGTGGTAGATAGGTTACCTAGTGCTTACCACTCCCACTGATAAGCTAGAAGGCTTCCTTTCAACACAGAAAGCTTGGTTGGGGGGGGGGGCTCAGAAGCTTACATACAGTACTGGATGCAGCAAATCTGGACTACACTAGTTACAGGAAAGTTTTTTTATTTCATGCCTACTGAACCTGTTTGACATCTTACAGACAGTCACCAAGACACTAGATGAGGGAAGAGGTGGTTCATACATACTACCTGGACCTCGCCAAGGCTTTTAACATGATTCCCCACTCAGGTATTATTGATAACCTCACCAACCTGTACATAAACCCATACATCACAAGATGGGTTACCAACAGGCTTACACACAGAACCCACATGGTAAGAATAGCAGCCTATAGGTCCAACTCTTAACCAGCACAACTGGTGTCCCACAGGACTCAGTCCTGAGACCCCTACTGTTTGGCATATACTTCTCAGAGGTACAGGCAAACACAGGTGGACTACGGCACACCATGTTTGGCAATGACTGCAAACTGGGAGCCATAATTGACAGTCCAGCTGACAAAGACATCCTTCAAGGTGCCTCACAGAGTCCGACACAGGGTGTCAATGTCATGGACTACAGCTAAGTGCCACAAACTGCATGGTCATTCCATTTTGGAAAACTAAACACCCACATATTAACATGTAAGTGGCAGCCACTTTAATACAGATGAAGTAATAGCGTATCTGGGGACTAAGGTAGATAGTGATCTCTCCTTTGACAATCATATCTCCAAAGTAGTTAGGACATCCTTCTATGTAGGCCATCCGATTACTAAAGGGTTCACATCTAGACATATACTGAGGTTATAGTGCCCCTTTACTCATCCCTCATCAGTCCCATCTTAGAGTATAATAAAACCTCAGAAGACACTTCCGACAGCTGGAAGGTCTACGAACATACCTCGCCAAGAGGATTACTGGCCTCAAATATATGTCCTATGCAGCCAGACTGAATAAACTCCTGCTTTACTCAGTGGCATCTTGTTTACTCAGAGATGATCTCTGCTGGCCAACAAAGCCATGTCCGACTCAGGCTTAATGGATATGCTCCACCTATGGGAATCCATGTCACAGTGAGCCACACACTGTAGTGAGCTACACCTTGCCACAACAATAACTAGTAGATGCTGGAGGGATAGGTTCCTGCAAAAGAACTCCCCATGCTTTTAAACTACATCCCTAATTACATTATACAGAGCCCCTCACTAACACTCCTCATGAGAAACCATGAAGAGTGGATGGGGAACAGTAGATGCACTGTGGAAGAGATGCATTTTTCTGGCCAACTCCTCCTTCATTCGGGGGAAGTATATGTGCTCATTCACATGTGGTAACATGGCATCCAGGAATTGGTGAAGTACCCTGGCTGCTGATGCCTGTGAGATCCCCATGATATCCCCAGTTGGCCTTTGAAAGGTACCTGTAGCTAGTATTCTCAGGCTTACACATACCTTTGTATCCACTGGGATGGGTTCCCCACTGTTTGTTCTGGCTCTGAGGCATGGCCGACACAGCACCACAAGTTGCTGTAGGGTGTCCCTATCCACCCTGTAACACTCTACTACTTCCAGATCATGTAGCCCCTAGTAGGTTACCCTAGGTCTGGACACTCTTCTCCTCCTCTGGTGCCTGGGGTGGTTGTGAGCATCATCTTCCACACCACCTTCAGTCTCCAACACAAGCTGGTGGATCAAAGCTATGGCAACCCCTAACATGTACATATTAAAAGTTCCCCATCTCTATACACCAATGGTGCAGAGTGCATGGGAATACACAAGTGTGTGTGAGGTGCTTCCACACTTTATACTACTGTGCTATGTATGCTGCTGATGTCATTGGGTGTGTATGAGCAATTCCATCTGCAGGGTATCTTAATTATGGGTTTTACAGTGAGTACTGCAAGTGTGGGGCCTTTAGTGTGGAGTTATGCTTTCCTGCCTTGATTAATCTGTTGCCTTTTAATTCACTTTTGTACCAGGATCCCCTCCCATTATCAGCATGCCTCCACCTGCCGTCTTTCTTGTTTTGCACTTTCCCTACCAAGTCATGTGTTGCAAAATGTGTCTTGTAGCTGATATAATGAAAATCTGCTTTGTTCTACTGTGACACTTTACTGTTTTCTTTACAGTACAGCCCCTCCCCTTTCCTGTTCTGCAAGTAGCTGCTTGCAGCCTTGTTAGCTGTTGTCAATGGCCCACTGTAGGTTCCTAGGTGTTAATTAATCATTTGTACTCCAATTTCCCTGCTGTAGCATTTCCTTATTCTTTTCCTATATCCTTCCTGTTTCAGCTCCAGTGCGCGCAGCGCAAACCCATTTACCGAGTTTAAGCACGTTTCAATCTTCGTTCACATGCATACTCGCAAAGCTATAGCCAGTTCGACACACCCCTTTCCTGCAGCTTTGCTTAGCTATGGGACACCGGATTAGCAATGCTCCAATCTGCTTACAGCAAAGGTGACACACCCCTCTCTTGATGTCATTTCTATCTCATGGGCACACCTCGGTGTTATAACACTATGCTGTGAGGTGCATCCTTACACCAGCGGGGAATCTGTGATTCACTATTACTCCACTCATTTGCATGGCATTGCCTACTAATTCCTAGCTACTGCGCAAAACACTGTCACAGCCCTTTAGTAACCCTTGCACCATGGTGTGGTGTAACATGCCTGCCATTGACTATTATGGAAAAGTCATGATATGTGTTACAGTGCAGTTTTATTCTATATTTTTCTATTTTTCTTGCGATCCGGTTTGCGCGCCGCTGCCCTGCTCTTAAACTTTGCAATAGTGCAAAAAATGAGATTAAATGTTCTTTTTATATTTTGTACATATGTTTTATGCCAATGGCTATATATTTAGCCATTGGTATATATTAACGATATAATACATGTGCTTGGCCGGCTGTCATGGCTCCGATTTTATGCTTGCAAGAATGTAAACCGGTTTTTTTTACGGTTTACATTTCTGCATGCTTACAGTATGCCTGCACCACTTCCTGGATCACTAAATGCCTTCATTTTCATGCTACACTACTGCAACTGGGGTAATTAGCATACAGGGGCACGGAGCTGAATGGGCGTAGTGTAGCATATGCAGGTAGTGCACATGGAAACAGCTCGTACCTGGATCGCTCGCCGGCCATATTTGTTGTTGGAATGCCAACACTACACATGCACCTGGCGCAAGTTTCATGAATCCCGGGGAGTATTTTATAAGACACAGTAACTATTACATTTGTAATATTGTGTAAACAACTTAGAATATCTCTACAACCACTCAAGTTACACACATACAGTCAGCAGCATTTTATTCATCTAGCTGAGAGCATTCATATGAGGTTAAGGAGTCCTGTCTGTGTTACTTGGCTATTGAGATATTTAGAAAAATGTGAAAATTATAGCTATATAAATTAATATCATATAAGCAACAATTAATATCTCTATATAACTCTATAACTATAAATGTAACATAGTGAAAGGACAGTTTAATAGAGCTAGTAGAATGACTTCCAATGATGTTGATTTTATTAAAGAAATAATTGTGTTAAAGCAAACGTTTAAAAAAGGAAATACACAGATGACCTCATTTGGAAAATGGAGAAAGAGGTAGTTGTGAGAGGACTGAAAGATGCAAACCTATTTTAGGGTTAGGTTTTGATGATATCCATCCAGGGAATATAAATATTGCTGAGACTTTTGATATGGCATTGATTTTGGAATACAATGCTACTTCTTTTATGGTTAGGAATGTAATATCTACTGAGTGGAATAAATTTCTTTCTTTTACTGACCTTGAAATGCTTAATAAAGACAATTTTAAAGTAGTGTATAAGAATGCAAGGAATTTGAAGACTTTATTACAATATAATACCAGCAAAGCCAAAATAGGTAATTGTAGAAGGAGATATGGAACTTTTAAATGTGGACGTTGTTTACAATGTGAATATATTTTGAGTAAAGAATCCTGTATGTTAGAAAGCAGGAAAGTTGATTTATAAAGCAATGATTTTAGTAATTGTGAAACAGCAGGTTTAGTTTATTTCACCACGTGCCGCCAATGTCAATCTTTTTATGTAGGGAAAACAGAAAGAAGGTTAAAGAAAAGAATTTATGAACATTCCTAGGACATCCAAACTAAAAAAGAAAATAATGCTTTATATAAGCATTCTTTGGAATGCCCGAATGCTTTTTTCTTTTCTTTGTATTAGAAAAAGTAAATATAGGGGGATGTGGTGGCATGTGGGAAGAAGCCATTGAAAATAGAGAATTGTGGTGGCAAGTGACTTTGCAAGCTAATAAAAGATTGGGATTAAATGAACATTCATCACTTGCCCCACTTTTAAAACTGAGAGCAGCTAAATTATAGTATCCATACACATTTCATATTGATACACATTCTCTATAATTATGAACTTTTAGAATACTGCTTTTATTTATCACATATGCTATTACATTTTGAATAGGTTTTATTGTTATTCATATTTTAAGGGTTTTTTAGCTATTTATATAATTTGCTTCTTTTAACCAGCAGATGGCGCATGGATTTTGATGCACAAATGAATTAAAGGATGTGTATGTTTAATTTATTTTACTATCATGAACATCCTGGGTCTATTTAAATATGTCTTCATTTATTTTTAAAAATATTTTATCTGCAATAACATTTATATATAAGCAAATTTTGGGGGGGTTTATTAAGATTTGAAACGTTTAATAAAATTAATTACTTAATTATTTTTAGTGATTCATTCTGGTTGGTCTGATGAATTTGATGTCACGGTTTTGGATGTATATATAAGAGCACTTTATTTTTCTAACCCACATCTGATGAAGTGCGACGAAACGAAAATGGATTTGTAATGGCGTTTATGTAGTTCTAGCATGATTTATTTGTTTTTTTAATAAAACATTATATATATTGATTGCCTCCATCCGTGACTTTATTGCCTCGCCTTCGGTGAACTTTTTTGTGGTTTATTGGATTTTACTCGTGTACTGGTGCCTGCATTTGGATTTTATTAAAAATTAATTATTTACCTGCACTAGACAGAGGTCAAATATTAATAGAGTTGAGTTTGCCATTGTGTAAGCTTTAAGATGAAATCTCTTTAAAACCTTGTACACAGCATGGTTTTGAAATTATTGATGCAAATATGAACAAGCAATATTTGACACCTAGAGGTGTCAATAGGAATTAACTGCAGATGAGTTAAAATGAGAACAACATGACCTTTGCTATGTATACCACTAATATTGGTCAAAGTGGACTTCCATAAGGATATCTGAGACATTGTTAACTGAGTGACCCTACCTGCCATTTAGAACTAACAATGCAAAAATATCTCCAGTCACTTCAAAAAGACTTTACTCATGTTCAGTCCTCCCTAAAAGGAAGGAAATAAATACATTTTCCTAAAGGACACATTAAAATTCTTTGTGAATGAGATTATTAACTGACTCTGTGGTAGCATAAGCTTGCAAAAGTTTGTCTGGTATTTTTATTTAGAAGGCTGAGGATAAGAGTTGTGAATTTGCCTCACTCTGTAGTTCTGCATTTGATTCCTTCCATGTATGGATTGCATAAACTAATAAGAAAAGTGGCTGAGGTGACATGAAACTCTTCTTTAGAGAGATATATTCATTTTTTTTATGAAATTTGACTACAGGTTCATGAGAGTTTAATTATAGGTCTCAGTGTTCTTCAAAAGGACATGATGAATACCATTAAGGGAGTCAAAGTAACTGCTGAATGTTTATTCAGTTCCAAATTCAGGCTTCAAAATTCACAAAGGATGGCTTTCATTACAATAATTGACTTGTAGCAGTAACACTGTTAGTTGTAGCAATGATGATTTTCTCTTACAGACTGAAAAAAGAAGTCTACAATCATGTCTTCTAAGTGATGAAACAGTGGTGATAAGTAAATAGCATATATACAAGTGACATAGCAAGAAAGAAGTCATGCTGATAAATTACACCAAATGACTTTGTCAATTTGCCAGGTATGAAAATGATGTCCAAGCAGAAAGGTACTTGAACAACTAAAGTGAGATGTACAGGTAGCTCATGAAGGTTTCTGCAATTAAACTGGTTATCTGCTGGGCATGTGTGGGAAAAATGACAGTAGAGCATGAGTAGGAGACATGGATAAAACATCTATAGTACAGCAGACACGTTGGCTGTATGGGTATTGACAACACTTCATGAATGTGCAGCTGGGGTGAAATCAAGGTAACTCATAGAAGGCTGTATGTAGATAATGCCTCAGAAACACCAACAGCATGTGATCCGTACAGAATTTATTGCTCTGCTTTTGTCGCTCAATGACTAATCATTCACTGCAGTAAATATTGTTATTAGCTCTCCAAGCTTTCGACAGCACTTATTGAAGATGTGCTTAGATAGCAGAATGGGGAGGTACAGAAAGGAATGAAAGAATATGAAAGGATGCACAGAAGTACAGAAAACAATGTAAAGACAGTCAGACCATTAACATGTCAGTGAGCAGATGTGTATTTAAGTATAGCTGAAGGACCAGGAACATGAAACATGAACAGCAAAATATTTGGTGTCAGGCACACTAAGTGTGCTGCATATGTGATGAGTGGATAAGGTCATGACAGATATGTGACATCATGTGAACTTTTACATTAAGGCACTGTGTTTGTATGCTAGCAATTTTTGAAAATCTACATAGTGGGAAACCTATAGCACTACAAAATACTCCATAGCATGCTACAAATTTTAATACTGCGATAAAGCACCAGCAGGGAAGACAGGTGCCCACCAATAGACTTGTAGTTCATATTAAGAGTATTATGGGGCAGTACTCACTACATGCATTGGCCAAAACTATTGGCTTCTTCTCTACACATTACAGAATGAGTACCATTGTCTCATCATCAGTGAAAACCTCAGACCAAAAACTATAAAACCAGTGCAGAAATAATTAAAGGTATTTTCAGTGCATCTATCATTAGTAGCACAATGAAACTCCAAACTACCAATTCTGTAATGTGTCTATGTAACAGATCTGGAAGAGTAAAAGAACAAGTCATGGTCTCTCTCACACACACACACACACACACACACACACACACACACACACACACACACACACACACACTGGCACTCTATTTTACAACCTCGTGTATGGATGGGTTTATTTAATTAATTAATTTGATTAGCCAGATTAGCTCTCTTGGACAGGGCCCATTACCAAAGGAGACTAAGGTAAAAAGCTCCTGAAACAGCAGCGCATTGTGATTCATACATTGTTGTGCATGACTACAAACATTACTACAGAACATACAGTAGATGTAAACTGTAAGAGACAAATGCTATAATAGAAACAGAAAGACACACCTGGTGGCTAAGAGATTACAGCAACAACAACTATTGGCAAAGGCTGATTAGTTTGAGGTTATAGATTATTTTAGATATGAACATTCATAAGAGAGTATAGCCCCAATAAAATCAGACATGTGTGCTCAGCAAACTGTTTGCATTGAAATCATAGTGTTAGCCAAAAAAGTTTATCAGTCTTAAAACACCCCTTTATGGTTGTGACCACGTTTATATATAGAAGGAATATACTCAGAAATCTACACTAAAGAAGTCAACGACATCAAATATGCTCCCTAAATAAATAAGTCAATAACTGTGTAACCTACCAAAAATGTTTAATTCCACATCACTAATGACCAGAAAATGAAATATAATGGGTTTACCTTTGTAATCACTAAAGAGCACTAACATCTGCAGAAAGTTCTAATCTTTCACATGCATACAAAACTACACACAACAGCTCACGTCATTGTAAACCAGTCAGCAAACAACCCCCACACATAACATACTCAGACCCACAAAAATAAAAACCTAGCTAATATTTTACACAAGAGGGCCTCTCCCCCATACCACCTTGCTTATATGTATATATATATACATATATATATATATATATATATATATATATATATATATATATATATATATAAATGAACAATGCTATTTATATCATAATTTGATGGTGTGGTTTTGTTAGATAACAGCACTCTACTATCAGTTAACCAAATGTGTCTTCAGTATAAAGAACTACTACCATATAAAAGACATACTATATACATATGAGGGATAATGGTTTAGTAGTATTGCATATATATATTGTATTTATTTATTTGCTTAATTTATTTATGTCATTTTTACTGGGTTAGTACACTCATCACAATATACCATTTGCAAGCACAGTCCAGGTAAACAAATGCAGTAAAAAATAAAACAGTAGTAATTCACAAATACAGAATAATCACAGAATGCATAAAGTCCAGGAGACAACTGGAACAATGAGCAGATATTAACAGAAGAAAAACAAATGTGGATTAATTTTAGAGATAAATATGTGAGGTGAGCAGCAGGTGAGAACAGAAGGAGGAAGTAGAAGTGATGTAAGTGAGGGAAAAGATAGGTGAAGTGTCCCGATGTAAAAGCATTTGCAGTAAAATTTTTGATTGAGATGTCTCTGAAAGTGTGGAAAATGGAGATTTTGTTTAGAAGGGGAGAGATTGTGAGAGTTTGGATGCAAGAATAGAGTAAGTGTGGTCAGTACTTCTGTTTGATTTGGGAGGTCTGGAGTGAGGGAGTCATTTGGGAGAAGGTGAAGAGGTTGTAGGTAATGGATTTATTATTATGTCTTGCAGCAAGAGGTAGAAAACCACCTGGCTAAAGTAGTTTCAAAAGAAGCTACCCTAGGAATAGTATAGATCTACAGATAACTGGGAGTGATATGGCTTTGGAGAGGGTGATGCTGTGGTATTCCAGAGGGAGTATTTGTATTGTGGCTGTGATGGGGAGTCCAGTTCAAGTTGAGCAAAGAGGACTCCTTTGCCTATTGGAACTCTAGGTTTTCTATAAAAAAGAATGAAAGAAAGAAAGAAAAAGAAAGAAAGAAAGAAAGAAAGAAAGAAAAATAAGGAAATATATGTTCAAAGACTAGAATAAAAGCAAGTTAATGTTTTTGCTGATGTTGCTAATGTGGTTAATTTAAGGTAAGTGATGGGTCCAGTCATAAATCTAGACATATAAAGGAAATGGCTGTTTCTGTTGAGATACCATTGAGATCTGCAATGTTGATACATTTAGGGGTTTTCTTTCAGCTTTTGTGAGGTTCCAAATGTAATACTATTTGTTTTGGAGAGGTTTATATGTAGCTTATGGTTGCTTAGGCAATAATTATGGAAGGGAATAGTAGACTGAAGCTGGATTTGAATAGTTGATTGTAAGGGACTGGATCAGTGGATAATCATTTCATCAGAGAGTAATAGTAAGGTTAGAAAGGTTGGAAGGTAGTTTACTAGTAAAGACTGAAAACAGCAGTGAGATGTGTATGCAAAAGCATACTCCCCTCACAGAAACATGCACTCACATATATACATGGTCTGAGTGTTTTTAGTTGATATTTTGGCGAATGCCATTATTATTACTCACTTTTTATTACTAAAAGTGTACTTTTACTTCAAATGCCAGTCTTAATTCACCTCCTACCTCAAAGGGTAGCAGGAAAAGAATGACCATCCTGTTTACCTTTTTGAATTATTGCTCTTTCTTGGTGACAGCATGAACTTAAGAGTGTTTATAAGTAAGAAACTGAGTAGATGAAGCCATCAAAATGGGAATGTATGTGGCTTTCCTCCTCACCAGAATACATATTAACTATTTTGCTTTCTTATACTGATGCTTAAGTTTCTTCAAGTGTTCTGTACTTCTGATGCCATGATGACAGACCTCTCAACTGCCCTTTCTTTGGAAGAACATTAATATATACAGACCTCATTTACCCCTGCAGAGAATGTCTCTATTTTCTTAGGTATGTACCTATTTTCATAGTTTCTTTACTTTTTCACACAACTTTCTGTATTCCCAAACGTGATTTTTTAAACTGCATAGTAACAGAAAACCACACTACATAACCAACATTCTAGTGGCAAAAATTTAAAGGAAGAGGATACAATTCTCAAGCAAAAAAATGACTTTGTGTGGTAGAATGTTGTGAGACAGTTCATTAAAAGCTACAGATCTTTGATAATGAGCTTATATATTTCCATCATTTTTGTTACTCTGCTTTTAAATGTGTTTCTGAGTAGCATTATTACAGCTCTACTGCTGACAGGAAGAATTATGTGCTACTTGTGATTCAAATTTTATGTTTATTAGATGTCCTGATTTCTAGCTGGATGCTTATATTTTTCAATGTATTCAGGTTGAGAGGTATGTATAGCAGGAAACTGTCCCACTCTTAAGTCAGAAACTATTAGGGTTTGTGAAATTAGTATTGGTTCAGATTTTGATGTTAGCCAAGAGTACTCTTCTCAGCACCTGCAATGTGCCCTGAATTGATTCCTTCTGTAAATCATACAGTTACATGTATTGTTAGCATATTTATCCAATTGTACATTCTCTTTTTATCAATCCTGCTGCTCCAACTACTATTACAACTGGATATATTTCTTTCATATTGGTTTCACTTCTGCCTCAAATCCTCATATTTTATGACTTTATCTCTGCTGTACATATGCTGTAATCACCAAGTTTAGCAGTGTCAATGATCAATGCTGCCTTTGTCTTTTTTTCATGGATCACTATATCTGGTTTTCTCCAGTATGTTTTATTGTTGGTAATAGGTTATCCTCTGTGATACAAACTTCATCATTGTCAATAATATCCTGTGGTTCATATTGCCAATGCTTCTCAGCTACTTGTATATTGTAATGTTGCACAATCCCCAGTGCAACAATCTTGCCACATTATTGTGCCTTTCTGTATACAGACCCTCTGCCATGAGTGTACCACACGCATCAACAAAAGTTGCAACTGTTGTTTTATAGAACCTGTATTTGTCTATTCCTCCCACATGTTCAGTGGACTTTGTACGCCATTGTGTACATAGTCCACTGTCCTGGGAGCCGTTATTAGCCTTTCTTCTTTTGGTTTCAACTCATCTCTGCTTAACTATGTCTGTGTCAAATCTTGGACAATATGAGACTGTAACAGAAGATCTTTATACTTGCCATTATATTAATTGACTTTCCAATATTTTTCCTTCTCATCTGATCCTTTTCCTTAAATCTTTCTTTTGATTTTTAGCATATTTGGTTGCTGTCTGAGTTTTGTCTATATCTGATTTGATTTCCATTCCCACCTTATTCCAAAATACTTCTGTTAAACTAAGCAAAGATATCATCTTATACACCTCATGTTTTAAAACTATTACTATATTTGGATCTCATGAGGTCAGAAATTTTGCATGCAGTTGCATGACTGCAGATCTATACATGTCAATTTCAAGGAGGCCCATACCTCCTTCAGAGCATTGAATATAATATAATCTTGGTATACAGTCATTTTTATATATCATTTAATAAGTATAAAACACTTTTCCTGATTTCATATCCAAATAATCCAATCCAATTATGGCAAGTCAGTTACCCCAAAACCATAAATTAGAACTGATTTATAGTTTGGACTTTATTTGTAGATTTCAAGATAGTTTTCAATATTAGTTTTAGTCTCCTGAAGTATTCTTTACTGTAATGTATTTTCTCTTTTTTCATGTTTTGTTGCTGATCCTTCATCTATTTCCAAATATGTATATACTCCCTCCTGCTTAAGTTCTTTTTATCAAATTCCTTTCTCAGATTGCTATTATCTTGTTGCTACAGCTTTCTCTTTTTAAATGTTGCTTTTGCTTTTGCACATTTATCAAGACGAAATGTTATTCTTATATTGTCTGAGAACATTTTAACCATTTGTATTTGTCCTTTTAGCTCCTCATCTGATGAACTATACTGTTTTAAATCGTCCACAAAAAGAACGTGAGATGTCTTTAAAAAAGACTGGTTTTCTGGGAGTTAAACTGCAACCACGGCCTAATCTGTTAAGTAAACAGTTTAATGGGTTAAGGGCAGGACAAAACAGCAACGGTGACAAATAATCTTCTTAGAATATTCACATATGACATTTTATCCCTGGGATAAATATTTGTCCTTTGTCATGGCTCACTTGCAAAGTGGTTTGCCATAGTCACTTCAACATTCCTTTATTCAAGAATGTGGTTTACTGTCCAATGCTTTTTTATAATCTACCCATGCCATACTTAGAATCTTTTCCTTTTTACAACTCTCTATTATGGCTTTGTCTGGAAACAAATTATCTTTTGTTTCATATGAGTTTCTTTTATTACCATTTTGTTCTATGCAATAATTTCATTTTTTTAATGACTGCAACCTCTGTCTGCGTCAATTCCAGTATGTAATTTGCATATTTTTAGAAGGCAAGTTATTGCTCTATAGTTCTTAGGATGACTTGCCTGTTTACACTTACGGAAAAATATCAGTTTTCCTGTTGTTGCCCAGGTTGGTGTCTGTTCATGATGCACACATAAGTAATTCTTACTCAGGCCTAAATCTTTGGGTAAAGATATTAATACATTTATCTTGAAGTTAGGTACCACATCTGGGCTTGAGGTTTCCATTTAGGAGCTTTTCTTAATTTTGTCTCAGTTTTTCTGGCAGTTACTTCATCACGTTCCATATCCTGTACATTAGGACTACTTACTTTTTCTTTTATGTCTTAAAGTCATTCATCTCCTTTCTTATGTTCTACAGAATTGTTATAACTACTACAAAATGTATCCATTTCTTTTTTTTTAGTGGTGTTTCTGTTCCTTTTGCTTTGTTTCCCAGTTCTCTATAAAACCTTTGTGAGTCATCAGTGAATTGGTTAATTTGCATTTTCCTTCATATTTACTCATTTTAGTATTTTATTTATTTATTTCTCATTTGTTAATCGGGTTGGTCCAGCTGAGCCAAAGGCCCATTTTCAGTGAAGATCTGAAGAGAAAAGCTCCAGATAACTACAGTAGCAATTGCACATGCATAAATTAAAAAAAAATACAGTGACAAGTAAACATGCATAAATTCAAAGAAACAAGAAATTTACATAGTTGTATCATACACTTGTTAATATCGTTGCACATATTTACAATAACAGAAGTTGCATGAAAAGTATGCACAGAGATAGAATAAAAAAAAGAGGAAGAATAATGCTGAGTGAGCAGCATATGAGATTATCAGAGAAAGAGAGAGAGAAAATAATAAAGCAATCAGCCATTACGTTAATGCTAGTAGGTCATAAAATTACAGAATTTCATATCTTGATTGGTAGTGAAGGCAAGTTAGTGTTGCTGTTAACAATGAGTATGGATAGTAGAAGGTGAAGAGTTTAAGTAGGGACAGCTATAGAGGAATGGTGGGGAGGATGAAGTAGTGTCCTGGCATGGGCAGGAGCCAGTATTAAGATGGTAGTTTTTAAGTTCAATTCTGAATTGAGTTGTACATTTGATGTTATGAATATTTGGTGGGAGATTGTTCCAGGCTTGAGACGTTGTGCTTTTATATAGTAGTTTACCAATATTTTTGTTTGTTTTATATATATTAAGGTGTTTGAGGTGCATAGAGTTCAAGTTGGAGTGCAGAGAGACATAAGAGAGGAGAGAGATGGACGGGCAGAGGGTTTGTTTAGTAAGGTGTGAGTGAAATGTAGTTGGGAAAGAAGAAGATGTTGAGGGAACTCAAGCCATTGAAGTTGTTTTAAAGCAAGGCATTAGTGAGATTTGTATGATTGATTGCTGGCAAAATGAGCTATGTTGTTATAAGTTTGTTCCATTTTGGTTGTTAAAGTGGATTGTAGAAATGTGAGTATTGGCGAAGCATATAAAAGACAGCATAAGAGGAAAGCATGTGCCAGAGAGGGTTTGGAGTTAGCAGCTAGGAATTTTTTGTTTCTATACAGTACTACCATTTTTTGATTTGTCTTTTTAATGCAGTGTTGGATATGGTGGTCAAATTTTAATTGATCATCAATTATAATACCAAGAAGTTTAGTGTGAGAATCAGCTTTGATAATAGTATTGTCATGTGATGAGATGATAAAGGTCGTTTTATGGTGGGAGTGATATTTAGGGAAAAATAAGGAGTTTGTTTTTTGAGGGGGTTTAGGATGAGCTGGTTATCAGTTAGCCACTGTTCAACATTGTGAAATGTTTTTTTTTGAGTGATAGTGTGGAGGTGAGAGATGTCATTAGAGCATAATATGAGGGCAGAGTCATCTGCGTATTTTATCAGGGAGGATGTGGTGCAAGAAGAGTGGAGTTTGTTTGTGAAGATGTTAAAAAGAAGTGGTCCAAGAATGGAGCCCTGGGTGATGCCTGTCTGGATGGGTAAGAAAGGGGAGCAGGTAGAAATCCATCTGACAGACTGTAACCTGTTGGAAAGGTAGTTAGAGAAACAGAGAATAGCGGAGGAGGAGAGGCTGAGACCACCTAGTTTAGTTAGTAGTTTAGGGTGTGAGATGGTGCCAAAAGGTTTTGAGAGGTCAGGGAAAAGAGATGAGACCAGTACATTTTTGTCTCTGGCCTCTATGATTGTGTGTGTGAAGGACAGAGGGCTGCTGGATGTACTATGGTTTGGCCTAAAACCATGTTGAGTAGGGGGTCAGAAGGTTTTTGTCTATGAGATAGTTAAGAAGGTGCTTATGGTTGCATTTTTCTAGAATTTTAGAGAGTGGTGAGAGAATGGCTATGGGTCTGTAATTAGATGGATTGGTGGAGTTACCTCCTTTGTATAATGGTATAGTGTAAAAGGATTTTCAAATGTCAGGGATAGTAGATTTTTGGATTGACCTATTTCCGAGTATAGAGACAGGGTAGGCTATTGAGTAGGCTGCAAGTTTAAGAAAGAGGGGAGGGAGGTTATCTGCAGAGGGGGAGCATGGTTTAAGCTTAAGTAGAAGAGATTTTATTTAGGCAGTGATAACAGGGTTTAGAGATAACGGGGTGGCTTTGATAGTTTTGGGACCGGTGGGTGGAAGATTTATACTTTGGTCTGTGTGTGTAAGTTTATGAATAGATTCAATGAAATAATAGTCAAGTACAGTAGCAGCTTTTTGAGGAGTATTATTTTGGGAAGGGATTTGGGGTAGTGGGTCTACCAGGTTGTAGGATCTTGTTAATGGTGCACAAGACTTTTTTAGGGTTAGATTTGTGGGTGTATTGAGCCTGTTGATAGAACTTTTTCTTGTCTTTGTTAATATGCTTTTTTGTGAGATTTCTGAACTCTTTATATTTTTGCAGTAATACTGTGCATTTAGATTTTTGCCAAAGTTTTCAGGTCCTATTCCAATTTTTCTTAAGCAAGAGGGTGTCCTTTGAGAGCCAAGAGGTATGGGTTGTTTTAATCCTAACTTTCCTTAGTGGTGCTTGGGTGTTAAGGACATCAAAGAAAGTATGCTAAATTCTAGGACTGCTCGTTGAGAGAAAGATTTTTGAGTTTGGACCAGTTTATAGTTCTGAGACTATTGTTGAAAATTTGGACATTGAAGGAGAAGAGGTTGTGGTGGCATGTGTAAAGATGGGCCTTGGGTATATGTAGGGAGTGTCTATGTACAAAGATGGGGAGGTGGTCACTTAGGTAGTCTGGGAGTGTGCCAGGGTTTTGGTATAGGTTTGGATCAGAGCTAAATATCCAGTCTAGGGTGGAGCTATTATTGTTGTCTTTTTGAAGCAAGTGGGTATTGTAATGAGTTGGGTAAAACCGTGGAGATTGATGCTAAGATTAGGAGAGGTGGTTGATAGTTTTTGTCATTCAATGTTAACATCTTCAAAGATAATAGTCTCGTAGGAGATGTGGATAGAAATCAAGGAAAGGATGGGTTTAAGGATAGGAATATTATGTCCTGGCAGAATATAGATGGCTGCAATATCAATTTTCTTTTGTGGGTTCAGTTGAGTAAAAGTATCCCAGCTGAGTGGAAGTTTGGAAGAGGATTTGGGAGGAGGGAAAAGCTGAGTTGCTTAGAGTACAGTATTGCAACTCCTTTCCTTATTCTGGTGTTTCTATCTGGATGGTAAATGTTGTAGTGAAGGGGTAGGATTTCAGAGTTAAAGATATGTGGTTTTAGCCATGTTTTGGTTAGGGTTAGGATATGTGGAGAGTAATGGGAGATCCAAGAGTATAGCTCTGTAATTTAAGTAGAATTTGTAGGTTTATTGAGTAGATAGTGAGGTGTTTTGTAGCAGAGGGGGTAGGGGAAGATTGGAGATGAGTGAGTGGAAGTTTAGTGTTGGGATGAGTGGCAGTAGGAGGGGCAAGAGAGGGATTGGGAGGTCCTGGATTTGGGGTGGATGTCCCCATCAAGTAGAAGAGTTGTTAGTGGGGAGGGTTTGGAAGAGTAGTTGTAGTAGGTGAGGGATTTGTATTTGTGTTTTGGTGGGATAGGAGACAATGAAAATATTTTGAGTTTGAGGAGTTGTATACTGGAGATACTAAACAGAGGAGAAGTTAAGGAGGGTAAGGGGTGTCAGTATTAGTTGTGGAATGCATGAGGGTAGGAGGTGTTTATAGATAGCTCAGTGCTACATGGTAGGAAGTTAGAAATGAGAAATAGAACAGTAAAGAACTAATGAGGTAGAGATGAAGCATGATTGGGATGAGAGTTATAGGGAGAAAGAGGTAGAGAGTGTGAAAGAGAGATGGAGGGTGTTTTTGTTTGTTGAGATTTTGTTTGGAATGAGGAGAAAACGTAGAAGAGAGGGGTATAAATTTATCTGCAGTCTCTGCAACATTCTCTCTGTATGCTGTTATTTTTAGTTTCTTGGCAATAGTGTATTATATATCCTCATCTATTTTAAAAGTATGTGTGTGTTGCTTTTACCACATCTATATCTCTAAGAAAGTTTGAGTATCTGTTCCCTTTTTTGTATTCTTCTAACAGTCATACTTCTTGTCTTAGTTGCTTTATAGTTTTTTTCTATTAGATGCTTCCAGGGTGTCATTCTGCTTATTCTTTTCCATTCTTTTCCTTTGTTACTCTATTATTTTGTGTAACACATTCCCCTGGATTCTGCAAGTCTTGCACGGCATGCAGGATTAGTGCAGGAGCTCCAGCAGGCAATATGTCTGCCATGTGATCCAGGAATAGCCTGTAGGGACGTGCACGAGCACTCCTGCACTAGTCCTGCACGGACTAAGCCTCTGTATGCAAATTACCCCATTTGCAGGAGAAATCCATGCAAAATGAGGTAAATTTGCGATCCAGGAAGCTGGAAACTAGCCATGTGGGACTAGTGTAAACTGTAGAAATGTACTCCACCAGTAACGGAGTACATTTCTGCAAATTATAAAACGGAGCCATGGCAGCTCCAAATAAAGGGTGTATGTCATTCAGAAAGCATGCAAACGGCCAAGTATAAGGCCACTGGCACATAAAACAAGTGAAAAACATAAAAAATCAACTTTTATTTTTTTTTTAGCTGATCTCGGCTGTTTAAACGTAGGGCAGCGGTGTGCAAACAAGATCAGGGGGAAAATAAGAAAATAAACCTAAAATAAGCATTCTAACTAAAATCACTATTCTGCCATTATAGTCAATGGCAGGCAGAAGACAACATGGTCAGTGTGAAGTGATTGCTAAGGGGGAAGGCTCAGTGTGAGACATGTAACTATGCATTAGCAGGCAATCCTATGCAAATGAGGGGAATGACAGTGAATCCCAGATTTCCCCAGCATGCAAGTCAGCTCCCAACAGTGTATAAGCAGGAATAGCTTGGTGCAAGACTAGGAGTTAGCTGACATCATAGGGGGGATGTCAGGCATACTGTAAGTGGATTGGAGCCCTGTGGCTCAGGTTTGCTCCTAGCTTAGCACAGCTAGGCAAGGGGGTGTGTCTGAGTCTGCCTAGCACTCTTTACAATACCTAAGTGGATGTGCACACCACACACTGGGTTTTAAACAAAAAAAAGAGTAAACCAGGAAATAGCAGCTCTGTGCACATTTGAGCACTGTGTTTGTGCGGCGTGCCCCTGGGTTTAAACAGGAAGGCGATGGGAAGGGAAAACAGTAGTAGGACGTTAATCAAGGAGAACTAGCATAGTTGGCAGGTGAAATGTATCAGAATCAGCCAATTACACAGGCAGCAGACCAGCCCAGCCCAGAACACTACTATAAATTATGCAAACACCTTCCCCTCTGGTTTTTCCCATACTCTACACCACCGGTGTATACTAGTGGGGAACTTTTAACAAACAAAACTACAAAATGATAGGGGCTGCAGCAGGCATCATACAACAACATGTGCAAGAGGCTGAGGGTGGTGAGGATGTGAATGCTGTCAAGCAACCCTCAGTGAGGAGACGAAGAAGGGTGTACAGACCCAGGGTAACCTACCAGGGGGCTATATGAGCTGGAGATAGTGGAGCGCTATAGGGTGGACAGGGACCTCCTACAGCAAATTGTTAAGCTGTGCCGCCAAAGCCTGACACACTGAACTGACAGAGGAGAACCCATCCCAGTAGATACCAAGGTATATGTAGGCCTAGGAATACTAGTCACAGGTACCTCCCAAAGCTCAATTGGGGATATCATGGGGATCTCACAGGCATCAGCATCCAGAGTATTCCACCAGTTCCTGGATGCCAGGTCAGCACATGCCGGTGAGCATGTATATTTCATCAACACCCGTGAGGTGTTGGCCAGCAATATGAGTCTCTTCCACCAAATAGAAGAATATCCTGAGGTAGTGGGTGCTATAGACAGCATGCACATATGCATCAAAGCACTACCTGGTGAGCAGGGTAGGGTCTACATCAACTGCAAGGGCATCAACTGCCAGGTCATGTGTGATGCTTAGGACATTATAATGAATGTGTGTGCTGGCTGCCCTGGAAGCTATCATGATTCTCACATTTGGCATCTGATGCAGCTGTACCAGAGATTTGTCAATGAGGACATCCCTTATAGTCACCTAGTAGGGGATGCTGGTTATGCACTGGAGCCATGGCTGATGATGCCCTCAGAAATGCACACACACCCAAACAAGAATGCCATAATGAGGCACACGTGCAGACCAGACCTATAATAGGGCACTTGTTTGGGATGCTCAAGTCACGGTTCCCATGACTGGACACATCCGGTGGAGTCTTGCAGTACTCACTAGCTACATGCACTCAAATTGCTATGGTATGTGCCATGCTACACAATATAATCCTGTGGAAACAGCTGCAGCAGGAACAGCATGGGGTAGGGCCAGACAGCCCTCCACCAATGCCAAGGCCTGCACAGGCAAAGAGTGACCTGGAGGAGGAACAACCTGAGCCTGCCCCAGTAAGCAGAAGTAGGTGTGCCCAGTATGCCCTGGCCTTGGCAAAGAGGCAATGCATAGCACATACACTGACACAGTAGGGACCCAGGGAATGACACCTGTCTCTGTCCCACACATACAGTAAATGGGATGCCAAACATGACACTACCTGTGCTCAACCATGTATAGGGAGTGTACTATATGCATCCAACATAGGCAACCCTCCAGCATCATCCTCAATACTGGCACACCCACAAGGTAAGTCAATCAAACTACCAACTGCTGAATGGAGTAGAATGTGTCATTACCTGTATCTATGGTATGGATGTGAGAATGCAAGAGAATTGGATGGCTGAATGGTATGCCAGCAGGTAGTAGACACCTATAGTGGCACCATGATATCTGTAACAAATACTGGAGTCACCACAGTAGCCAGTACTACACAAGGCGAGAAAACCCACTGCAGGAAATGTACTGACCATCATGTGTGTTCATATGACTCACACATGCCAGTCAGGGAGGTTCACATACCCAACAGCAGTCTCAGCCAGCAGAACAGGTGTAGACAAACACAAACGGAGGCTGTGCTATGGCCTCTGAATGATGCCTATGGGTAACCTCCCCCCAGGCCTCCACAGGTGGACTACAGCAGGTCAGGCAGTGGGATGTTAGTTCTGAAGGGTAGGAAGTCAGACACTAATATGTAGGTCAACCAAAGCTAAGACCTGTAGTACACTGATATGCCTCTAGTCAGCATGATAATTTAGAATACAGAATGAAATGGAGTACCTGACATACCAGTACAGTCATAGCAAATGTGTACAATTGCAAGGTATGCCTCCCATCCTATGTAGACATATAGAAACAGTCAGGTGTGCCCCCCATCATGTGTAGAAATGTAAAAACAGTCAAGTGTGTCCCCTCCCATTCCTGTGTAGAAATGTAGTAACAGTCAAGTGTGCACCCTCAATCCTGTGTAGAAATGTAGTAACAGTCAGGTGTGCCCCCCCAGTCCTGTGCAGAAATGTAGAAACAGTCAGGTGTGTCACCCACAATCCTATGTAGAAATGTAGTAACAGTCAGGTTTGCCCCCCACCACTCCTATGTAGACATGTAGAAACAGTCAGGTGTGCCCCTTCCCCCATTCCAGCGTAGAAATGTAGTAACAGTCAGGTGTAAATCCCAATCCTGTGTAGAAATGTAGTAACATGTATGAGTAGGTATAATACCAGTGGAGCACAGATGCCCAGAGATGGCCAAGGTGGCAGGATAGGTTGTAGCATTTCAACAATATGCAGGTCTGTGTGTGTTAGGTTGGTGTGTGTTTCATATTGTGTGTGAGTGGTCAGTATGTATGCATGTTAAAACAAGACATGGTGGCCATTGCCCACTACTGCTGATGACAGGGACAAGCCCTCACAACTGCAGTGCCAAAGACATTTCTCACCAGTATAACACATGCTAGCAGTAAGCCATTGTAAATGCATGGTGATAGTATTTGTCACCATCTGAAAGACTGACATGGCATGGCTGTTGAGCTAGATATACAAGCAGTACACAGGGGAAAGTACCCCAGACATACAGTATATATTGTGTCACTGTGAAATGGAGACATCCTTGGAATTGTACATACAGATATGCATCAGATTAACTGGTCCTGTAGTAGGGGATACCGGTGATGTCTGCCCAAACACTTGCAGATCACAAAGGAGGTAGGACTGATGTATTGGGAAACAACTGATGTACCTGCACATGCCATCATAACTGGAATGTCCCATGCATATCTATGTGTCAGATGTAAGTAGTGTCTATAGCACACACGCAGCCAGCTCATGCAAACACCACTCACAGATACCTCTCTGGTCATATCCCTGCTGTGGGGAATGGGTACAATATGATCCCACCTGTATATGGCGATAGCAGAAGAATGCAGCATGCAGTGCAGGTGTCCCATTCAGGTGTATCCCTAGCTGTAGGTAGCATCCTGCCAGCATCCAAACCACCTGATCAAGACTGATAGAAGGTATTGGCATGAACACCTATCACACCTACCCTGTCACCCCAGGGGAATATATTGTATGTTGGTCTGAGACTGTAGGACTGACAGAATGCAACGGCCTGCCACATCTGGCCCGCCACAACAACTAATGGCCCAGAGGCCTCTGCAAAAGGCCTGTCTCTCACAAGTACTGCCAATGCATGTTATGTCATGGACACCCAAATAACAACATAACACACTCCAAATAAGCCATATGCAAGGCTATGTGGCCAAACCGCAGTAACATGTCCACCATGTCCCACTGCATGAACTGTGGATCAACACTAACACACACCTGTGATGCGGTGATACCCTTAGGGAAAGTATCAGAAAATATATGAATAATGTATGGAAGAGGTTGGAATAACAGAGGGGAAGGGTGGGAGCATGGACAGCATGGAATGTAGAAGATCTAACACCAAGCTCTGTGCACACACTATCCCTGGCTGAAAACACATAAAGGGGTGGCTACACACCTGCCCGTACACCACAATATGGGTAATGTCCTGACCCATGGCCCCTGCATCTGGGTAACCTGTGCAAATCAGTATAGCTGTGAGGCATTGCCACAACAAGCTAAGGCCATACTGTCATGTCAATGTGTGTACAAGTATGAGATCCTCTGCCAGCACTGTACCAAGGTGTTGAACCGGATACACAGACCCAGCAGCATGTGTCTGCAGCTCCCCCTCCAGAATGGCATAACTTACCATGAATACGTAGGTGTCTGCCCACAATACCGGACACAGATGCAGTCACCCTTATCCCCCAAAACATCACTGTGAGCAATAATGTCCACCTGACAGTACATGAGGACAGAAAACATCACAGTGTATAACAATACACATGTCTGAATATCTCTGCTAACAGCAATACCATGCAGCTGAAGCAGCACAGATACAATCACCTACAGTACACAACATCCCCTGCACAGTGTGTCCTCATATTCCAAATGATCAAGGGATACCCTGCAGAAACAGTTTGCTACCTGCAGGTGTACAATACAAAGGTCTGCACTGGAGTACAAACTACCAGGAATAGATCCACACATTCAATACAGAAGGACATACTTGGCATGCTCACACACTTAAACAAATGAAGCCCATGTCTACAGACAACAGTGGACGATACATATCTGGCATTTGCAGACGTTAGTGCATACACTCCTCAGTATCCACGAGTCATGCCTTGCACACACAGTGGATAGGAATACAGACACATATCCAAGGACAACAAACTATAATAAGCAAAAAGTAGATGTACATAGATGTATGGAAGCGAGTGACTGTGACAAGGAGCCATCCATTATGAGGCTTGCCCCATCCAGCAGACAGCCAAATGGCTACAATGACATGAGGTGTAAATGTCACTCACTGTAGACATTAGCCACTGGTATCCATCAGCATTACAGACTATGTGGTGCAAGTGCTAGCTGTGCAGCATGACTGTACAAGGAAGTAGTCATCTAGCAGCTGTATACACGCACCTGTGGAATGTAACCCTGTGTGTTCCTGCGCGTGGTGTGTCAACCTCTAGATGAATGGGTTATGGTCCATACACACACACTGCCCTCCTCATAGCTCTACAATGACAAGCCTGCAGAGGTCATCCACTTTGAAATACACCCCTGGGAAAGGTGTAGCCCAGTAATCTCTATGGCATGACCCATAACTGTGTATTGCTGTATTGTGATAAACTAGTTAGGTAGGAGTTCCAATCCCAGACCTGACACCTGTGTGTGTGTCTGTCTGTGTTGAGAGCAATGCTTTTTAGGCTAGTCACACTCACTACAATTCCACTGACCTACTTTGGCAAGGCTGCTGATGTCATTCATTGTGAAATTCACCTTTTGGAAAACTGTAGCCCAGTAATCTCCGTGGTGTGTCCTATAACTGTGTACTGCTCTAGCGTGATAAACTAGTTAGGTTGAAGTTTTAAACCCAGACATGGCAACTGTGGGTGTGTGTGTGTCCTTCTCTGTCTATGTAGAGAGAAATGCTTTTTAGTACATTCACACTCACTACAATTCAACTTGCCTACTTTGGCAATGCTGCTGATGTCATTCACTGTGAAATACACCTTTCAGAAAGCTGTAGCTTACTAATCTCTGTGGCGTGTCCTATAACTGCATACTGCTGTAGTGTGATAAATTAGTTAGGTAGGAGTTCCAATCCCAGACATGGCAACTGTGTGTGTGTGTCTGTGTAGAGAACAATGCTTTTTACACTAGTCATACTCACTACAATTCAAATGCCCTACTTTGGCAATCCTGCTGATGTCAGTCACTGTGAAATACACCTTTGGAGAAGAACTATTCCAATAATCCCCATGGTGTGTCCTATAACAGCTTCATGCTGTAGTGTGATATAGAACTCTGGAAGGGGTTCTATTACCACACATGGCAGTTGTGAATGTTTTGTGTGTGTTTCTGTCTGTGTAGGCAACAATGCATTTCAGGTTAGTCACACTCACTTCAATTCAAATGCCATACTTTGGGAATCCTGCTGATGTCAGTCACTGTGAAATACACCTTTGGGGAAGGAGTGCTCCTGTACATGTGAGGCAGAGCACCTCTCTGGTCTTGTTCAAGAGGAATCTTGACCAATGGATGGGAGATTGCAGATATACCCCAGGGATTACTTCAGCGTCACTGCTTGACAGAGGCACAGCAAAATGATAGGCATAGTTTTTATTCAAACTAAAGGGGTGGCGAAAGCCACATAACTATGGGCTAGGCTTATAAATGCCCTTGGGCAGATAGCCTAGTATGAACCTATGAACCTATGAACCTATGAACCTATGTAGTCCCTGTGGTGCGTCCTATAACAGATTCATGTTGTAGTGTGATATAGAGCTCTGATAGGCATTCTGTCCCCACTCATGACAGTTGTGGATGTTTTGTGTGTGTTTCTATTTCTGTGCAGGGAGCAATGCATTTTAGACTAGCCACACTCACTCACTACAATTCAAATGCCCTACTTTGGCAATCCTGTTGATGTCAGTCACTGTGAAATACACCTTTGGGAAAGATTACTCCAGTGATCTTCATGGTGCATCCTATAACTGCATAGTGCTGTAGTGTAATAAACTAGTTAGGTAGGAGTTCTAATCCCAGACATGACAGGTGTGTCTGTGTGTCTGTGTTTGTAATTCATATCCTGCGTGGAGGTGGTTGTGAGTATGTAACAACTGGACTCAATGTGGAGCGGGTTTTGCAAAATTCTCATATGGTGGCCCTAGTATATATCACAATGTCCACCATACAGGGATAACAGATGTGAAATAACCAAGAGGCTGGGGTGCAAATCCATACCCCTACATGTGACATCAAGGCCAGTCGAACAAAGTTAGCATCCCTAATATTACCCAGAGAACACTCTCGACCCAAGTCTCATACACACACTTGTCTAGGCAACAGCCGCTATGTTGGTAGTACCCTGCATATTATCCACCGATAGTAACCATGGTGTGATTGCAGTGGGATACAGAGGGTATGGCACCCTGTCTATCAGTCCAATAGGCACGTATATGCCGACAGTGCATCTTCCCCATGTTCCCCACTGGATAACTGCAACACCTGTGTTGCCATCAAATGTGACCCACAAAGGACATACCATGTCTGAGAATTATGCCCTGTATGGACAGACGCCACTGACACCAGGGAATACCGATATCATGCTATCAATGTAGCTGCAGGGTAAACCTGCTGTCCATTACCAGTTCCCACCACAGGAGGCCAGGAATAGCACATCTGATGATAATCTCTGTACATAACATGGGCTAGACACCCCAGGTACAGTTCCACATGTCACTGTACATGCATGTGGGAGGTGTGCACATCCAAGACACCATCTATGTCATGGAGTAAGGAACACATACATGGCAAACAATGCACAGCATTGGCCACAAACAACAGTCACCCAGGTGACTGGATGGTGAATACAATACCCACCTGTGTAGGCAAATCCAGAAACTACACCCCTGAGCCACAATTCAGACCATTGTCATGTGGCTTGATGCCAAGGTATACCCATCACCTAGCCTTGCATAGCCATCTGGCAATGTATCACTACACACCTGTGAAGCAATGCACCCATGCGTGTCAGTACTGGCACTGTGTGTGTGTGTGTGTGTGTGTGTGTGTGTGTGTGTGTGTGTGTGTGTGTGTGTGTGTGTGTGTGTGTGTGTTGTATGATGCGTATGATCACATTCACACTCACTACAACCCCCATTGGCATACTGAAGCATACTGTCTGATGTCAGACACCTCCACATACCCTTTGCCCATATCACCTCCGTATGACCCCTGTGGTGCATGTGATACCTGCACAGTAATGTGTTGTGGCAATCTCACTAGTGATGAGTTGTATTCCTTGCCCATCCAATTGTGTCAATGTGTGTGCGTCCCTGTGAGAGTGTGGCTGTGTTGACGCCGGCACCTGTTCATGCGGACAGGCACATGTGCTACCCCTAAGACATAGCTACCATATACCTGTTGCAGATGTCACTCACCATCACATATACATTTTGAGGGCTTTTCAACATGTAACTTATGTGGTGCATCCAATAACTGCATAGAAAAGTGATAACACTACATAGTCTTCAGGGGCTTAATACCATGTGCTGTTAGGTTTGTGATACAAACATGCTTAAGTTTTACTCTTTCACCCCTCCCTGACTTTTCCTTGCTTCTGTCTGCCTCTTTCACTCCCTCTCTGGTGGATGTAGAGACCTACACCTGCTTTTCTTAGGCGGCAGCAGCATGTGTATTTTAATTGATGCTCATGATCAGCTGATGGCCTCTGCATGAATTGTAGCCCTCCTCTAGCTGATTGCATGTGGAACAGCTGTGGTAACACTCCCATAGCCAATTGCTTGGAAACACACTCCAATGTCTAGGAACATCATGTTGGTGTTGGGCCTTTTCATTCACTGTGAGCAGAAACTCAATCTTTTGTTTGGCAAAGAGCATCTCAGATGCATTGGGGATTTACCTCTAACAACATACACTTTGGAAACAGGGCAACACACAGGATGGGGATGTGCCTGACCTGACTACAGACTGTAAGTGCTGCTGTACTGCATTTGGAGTAATGTTGGTTTAACAGGGTGTGTGCGGATATGGCTGACCTACATGTTTTAATACCTGCCATGTCAGTGCTAGTGCTTTGTTTGGCAAAGAGCATCTCAGATGCATTGGGGATTTACCTCTAACAACATACACTTTGGAAACAGGGCAACACACAGGATGGGGATGTGCCTGACCTGACTACAGACTGTAAGTGCTGCTGTACTGCATTTGGAGTAATGTTGGTTTAACAGGGTGTGTGCGGATATGGCTGACCTACATGTTTTAATACCTGCCATGTCAGTGCTACGTTATGAGAAAACCCCCATCTGTATAGTCATCTGCAGACTGGGCAGTGTGTGGTGCACTTTGTTTCATGTGTTACCCACAGAACACCTATCTGTGAACTGCAGAAGGTAGTGTGAGGATTGCAGTCTGTAGATGGTGAAAGCCATGATAGTTACTGACTTCATATCCCTCACAGGACATATGTTGCAACAAACCCTGTTACAACAGTAAATGTATGAAATTATCACAGCAACATGTCAATATTGGCCCTGTGTATGTGCCTCCAGCCACAAATCTGCCAACCTTTGTACATATGTCATGCAGTAAGAGGTGTGTATGTGCTGTACACCATAATTAGTGACATCATATCTGATAACAAGCCAGTGAGATATCAGACTGCTGCACATGTTATTTATAGTAGGGGTTATATTTGATGACATAACCTGGACATTCTGTGGTTGTGTGTACAGTACTGAGGTCTGTGTACTTATGGTGAATGTTGACAGTGCGTGTATAGTTAATATATACTTTGGCCTGTGTACAGACTGTGGTAGATGTCAATGTTCTTGGTCCCATTCTATCTGATGTTACATGCTGCCCCACTGTATGTTACCTTATCAGCATACATGTTTGTAGGGCCATGCACACACATGTCCCATACCACAGACAGGCATCAGACCACACTGTGTAGTGCCCCAGTATATGTAGGGTTAGTATGTGAGTGGCACATATGAGGATGGTGTTGAACAGATAGTCCATATTCTGTAATATTATGGTAGCTTTCCATATGTGGCTGTGACTGTGTTCACACTGGTTGTGGTTATGCACTTTCACACAGATGTATCATACTCTGTGCTGTGACATGCCTGTAGAGCCTGCTATATATGCAGGTACATGTGCATTCCCCCATAGGAAATGGTGTGACATGCCTGTAGAGCCTGCTATATATGCAGGTGCATGTGCATTCCCCCATAGGAAATGTAGGCCAGTGTTGAGCCAGTCTGCCTGTAGCCTGCACAGTGCTTTGTTACATGCCTATCAGTTTAGTGTACTTACCCAGTGAGATGTCATGTCCAGATACTTGCAGATGTACTGCTGCCAGGCCTCCCTTAACAGTCATGTATGTCAGACAGAGCAGTGGGATGCTGTACAGATGTATGTCGATATCTGGTGGGTAGTATGCGGCCATGGCACCACTGTACCAGTGGTTATTATGTGTCAGGACAGACAGGGATTTGTGAATGTATAACCTATGGAGGCAAATGTATACCAGTCATTATGTGTTATACCCATCTACATGTCTGTTAAAATCCACATTGTCAGGCTTGGTCCACAATTCTTGCACTAAGGTGTTCTGTGTATACCTCTGGACTGTCCAGAGTGTGTCAGAATGTCCACATATATCAGCCAATATCTCTGCTGTAGTCCACAGGAGCATTAAGTGCTAGCAGCGGTACTGTACTATGATGTCCTGAGGATGTCTGTCAGTAGCCAATGGTGCACATGTTAAAATCAGATGTGGCCTCCCACACACACCATATCTCTGAAGAGAATCCCTATTACAGTAGCAATAGTCTACAAATATGTCTGCTATACATACCTGACATACCCTTGCACTACGAAGTTGGGACTATAGTGGCTGAGGTAGGGCTACACTCCATATTCAGGACATATGGTGAAGATATATGTATATATAATTATCTAGATATCTATATAGATATATACGTATATACACATCAACATATATAGATGGATATGTATATGCGCATACATATATATATATATATATATATATATATATATATATATATATATATATAAATATATAGATTCCATACACTAGATCAAAGGTTCACAACTTCAAAATAGTGTATGGAATGCACACTGCAGCGAAAGCGCACTTAATCGAAAGTGCACTTACGCGAAGTTCAGTACAACGAACGGGCATTGTACTGAATTTCTGTGCAGTACTCATGGACCTTAGGGTTAGGGCCTGCGTCATGATAAGGGGATAGCCCATAGGGCTATCCTCTTACCATGACCCGTGCCCTAACCCTAAGGTCTGTGATGACTGCAGCACAGTGAAGGACATAGCAATGTCCTCCACTATGGTGCGATCATCACGAACCTTAGGGTTAGGGCATGGGTTGGGGTAAGAGGATAGATTTACTAACTTACCTCTCACCCTAACCCATGACCTAACCCTAAGGTCCGTGAGTATCGCACCATAGTGGAGGACATAGCTTGTTTTTTGATGTCCTCCACTGTGCTGCGGTACTTTCGTTGAAGTGCTCTTTCACGGAAGTTCACTTTCGTTAAAGTGAACTTTCATGTAAGTGATGCTTCTTATTACAAGTTCGAAGTTGTGAACTTTCGTTCTTGTAATAGGAATCCATATATATATATATATATATATATATATATATATATATATATATATATATATATACATATTTCTATTTATACATATACATATATCTATACACACACACACACACACACATATATATATATATATATATATATATATATATATATATATATATATATAGATATATATAGATATATATATATATATATATATATATATATATATATATATGTATGTGTGTGTGTGCATATGAAGAGATGTACACATGGCCATATATATGTAGCACTATACAGATGTGTATACAGACATACGTATGAGTATACATGTGTATGTACATGTAGACATATATAGACTTACTATAAGTATACAACCATATTCCTGTCATGAGTAAACCTCACGGTTGTGTATACCCTCCCAGATGTATCTCACTGTATGTATCTGCTATGTGTACAGTATGATAAAACAACATATGTGATGCAACAATCATATTAATATCAAGGACTACACAATTTAGGAATTAAAGGCAATTGTTCAATACTACTCAATATGTGTATTGACAGCTATATTTGTAAAAAAAACAGCTGTCTTCACAGTGGCCATGGCGTAGTGGTTAAGTGCTGGGACTTTAGTGTACAGGGTCCTGAGTTCAAAGGCTGTTCATTTTGTTGCTGGGCAGAACAAGGGCTGTCAGAAACAGAGTGGTTAAGGCAGTTTTGAGCAGCTTTAAACAGGTTTGCATGAAGCTAAGCAGTGCTGAGCTATGGGTAAACATATGGGTAAACATACGGGTGCTTACGCAGTGTAGGCATCACTTACCAGTGCACAAATCAGCTCAGCTGTCATATTGCAGCAATGTTGATTCTTGCTAAGCATGACTTAGCACTGGTAACCAGGTCACACCACCCCATCCAATAATCTGTAATAAGTGTATGTAATGCCATGTACAAAACATGCACCTATGTGCTGTCATTACAGTAGCAAGGGGTGTGAGTGTCATGTGTGGGACACAGACATATATGAGGCCTGTACAGCACTATCTATGTGAATGTGTTACATACAGGTCTAGTAGCCCAGGGTACATGCTGTCACACTGGCATGTAGTGTATCATGGCAGTACTACTGCTGACAGTGCTAACCCAGGCAAGAGCAGAGTGCTAAATGTAATACTGACAACAGGCACACGTGCGGGCATAGCTGGACATGGAGGCCTCCCTGTTGTATCCCTGGTGTGTGAGCTGTGTCACAGTATATACCCCTTACTGGGTAATGATCCATCATGTGGAATGTAACTGTAGACTATGGTCTGTACAGCACATGTTAGTGAGGACTTCCGACATGTAGTTATGGCATACATATTGTTTTCAGACGTCTATCTGTCAACACACTCCTGCTACTGCATAGCTACTTGCCAAGCTGATGACTGTCAGTCCCTGTATAGATGTGCAGATGGCAGGTATCCAGCTGGGATGTGTACAGACAACCTAAGCTTAATTTACACTGACATGTCTGCCCAGCTATGTAAGAAGTGGCACATATAGGAGATGCCCCCACTGTATGCACCACATGCCATGGGTACCTCCACTACATTATCACAGTCAACAGAACATGCTTGGGTACAGGTCTCCATCACAGACACTAACCATGTGTTGTAATGCATGTTGCATACATGTCATCTGGATCACCTCAGTGGCCATGTGCAGGAGGCACCTGGAGGATTGGCTGATGCATGTCATTCTCACCCAGTGGGTCACCACAGTAGTGTCTGTTGATAGATTGCCTGCTGACACCTGGCAGGTGGCAGGATACCACTGTACACACAACACCTACACAACCCATCTCCCCTTGGACAATAGCCAGGTACACAGCTATGACCACCTGCAGCAATGCACCCCTATGCTGACACATGAGTATGTGTGCATGACTGAGTATAGCAGTGTCTGTGTGTTAGCACACCTGTACTTGGAAATTTAATGAGGGCCTTCACAATCACCGCAACACCCATTGCCATAGTCAGTTGGGGCTGCTGCTGTATGGGACATTACATATACCCTGTTAAGCTCCCCCCATACCAGCTACATGAGCCTTGCAGTACCCAGCACAACAGTGTTTTACAAATGGGTTGATAGACATGGGATACCCATTGTGATCTGGCATGTGTGTGTAGTTGTGCATGTCTGTATATCTGTAGGGTACAGCATTCTGAGGCCAAATTCTCCTATAATAATACCCATTACCACGCAGTAGTACAGATAGTGTTGTTGCTGCCCATAGGTGAGGCATGACAATGCAACACCCTACTACGTGTGTGGCATGTGCATTAGATGCATATCCCTGCAGTTCCACTGTTTGGGTATACTATGTGTTGTATCGCAGTCGCGACCAATGTGTGATGGTGGTTATGGCAGAGTGTCATCATGGGTTTCAGGGAGTACAATATCCACTGGTGGATGTGTGTGCTGTGTTCACTGTCATTACACCAAGGTACACCCGGTATATGTCCCATGTACCATGTTTTGGTTACCACTGTCACTTTCAACCATACAGGCAACTTATTCCACAATCGAAGTCAGTTATGCACGTGCTGTGTGCAGCCTACCTGTAGCACACTGGCACATGGTCAGGTTAGTTAGCAGTGATAGGCCCTGGTATCTTGGATGTGTGTCTGGCTGCTATGTGTCTGTTAATGTGTATATCACAGTATGTCACACTATATATTGTCCATATACACCCATTACATCCCCCATTAGCATACTTTACATGTCTGGGGATGTTCTGCATGTAACATGTAACCTGGGACACACCTCACCCTAAACACTGTGTGGTGTGTGCAATGTAAGCCACGCACTTCAATATCACTACATAGCTAGGTAGGGATCTAGTCCCAGTGTTGCCAAGTAAGAGTGTGTGTGTATGTGGATGGGTCTACATCAGGTTGCAGTGTATACATGCCTCAGTGGGTCACCTGTCCATGTGGCACAGGCAAAAAACATTTTAGTAACCTGTGACATGTGTTCAGCTGTACCCCAGATATGTCACAGCCATGATGTCACCACAGTGACATATCCCATTGTGGAATATGACTGCAGACCATTCACGTGCTGACACATGTACACCTACAACACAAATGGATAACATTATAGGGACTGCAATCAACCAGTGTTACTAACAGCTGTAACTCATCATTGCTGGATGGCTACACTACCTGCATATATGCATTACACCTTACTCCATACAACATGTTACACTGCAGTACTGTGGAACACTGTAGTACAATCACTGTGTGCATCAGAACCATATCAGCCTGTCCTGCATTGATGGTATGGATGACAGGGGTGTGGCACAGGTATCATCATATGCACAGAGCATCCTTGTGCTGACACATGTACACCTACAACACAAATGGATACCAATATAGAGACCACAACCAACCAGTGTTACTAACAGCTATGAGGCATCATTGCTGGATGGCTACACTACATGCCATATATGCATTACACTCTACTCTCTACAACATGTTACACTGCAGTACTGTGGTGCACTGCAGTACAGTCACCATGTGCATCAGAACCATATCAGCCTGTCCCTGCATTGATGGTATGGATGGCAGGGATGTGGCACAGGTATCATCATATGCACAGGGTGTGATGTTGGTTTGCCAGAGGCTGATGGTGGGCCATGCATTTGACACCATGTGTGTGGGTGAGGGGTGTACTGTAGTGTGCTGGGCATGGTGATGTTGTGTGTGTAGGTATGGGTTTGCCCTAGGTGTGTTTGCATAGTATATGGGTATGCATGAACACAGTTCTACCATGTGGCTGCCCTACAGAGATGTTTATAGACAGCTGCAGACCATACCTGGCAGGGTGTGCAGTTCACTGCCTCCAGCCATGGACATGTGGACTTTGCCTGCCAAGGGTTTAATGGGCATGTCCAGGTACAGGCCTCGATGTGCTACTCTCACCTGCTGATGAAAAATGTCCGCTGGTACCAGGTCCCTCCTGGGACTGGCCAGGACCACGTGCATTTGGCCTGCTGTGGTGTGGTGTGGACAGCACATCCCCACACTGCCAGGGCTGCTGCTACCACTATTGGAGCCCCTTGATGTCCTAGCACGTTCACGTTGACTGCCAGCTGTTGGCCGATGAGGGCCATCATCTCACCATGCCATCTATCCGTGAGCTCGGTATAAGCACGGATGGCACCAGACAGTTCACAGAGGTTGTCACTTACAGAGGGGTG